>NW_007578534.1:220953-223262 GCF_000690725.1 Stegastes partitus | reverse complement strand
ATAAATCCCTGCTCCTCTATGGAAACAGCACGTTGATGGTTAGAAGCAGAGGGAACTCAGAAATGTCTTCTGTGTTGTATGATCAGCTGCAAAACCATATTTCTTTTTAGTTTTTTTTAAAAGAAAAAGCAGAAGTTGATTTTTTTTTGAGAATAACTGCCATCAATGTGTCAAACATTTTTACACACTGGTGTTGGAAGACTGGAAAGAAAATGTGACTCTACATGTTATGGATATTTTACTTTTTAATTTCTTTGCATTCTTGCCCTCTATCTGCTCAGTGTAAACACTTCCTGCAGCTCACACTAAATCTAAATTTCGTCATGCACCATGTTTGATGACAGTAAGGCATTCTCTTCTATTCTAAACTAGTAAAGCCAAAAAGTCCCAGAATTTTTGTCACCTAAAAGTTGGTTGCAGTCGAGCCAGTCATAACTTTATATTTACAAGGAGGAATGCAGAATTTTTTGTCGTTTACGGGATCTGGTTAAGCTTAGATTTGGTTTTACAACTCAACTGCTGAAGCTTAGAGGGAATCCAAATGTTTTGGATTGTTGGGTGTTTCTGCCGTCGTTAAGCGCTATGAGATGACTTGTTGTAAATATGCGCTATACAAATAAAATTGAATTGAATTGAATTGAAGTGAACTGCGCTTCTCAGATGAGCAGTTCAAGGACAGTCGGAAAGTTGAAAATCCAACGTTTCTTTCTGTTTTTACAGAAATTTGCTGCGGCAAATTGTGCCATTTTGGCAATTTTTTAAAAAAAATAACTTGCCTTTAAAACTCAACGTTGAGTTTTGGGGTTCAAAAGGTTAAACTGAATATTTCTGGAGGTTTAACTGCTTGGCCAGCCAAAACAAGACATTTGAAGATGTCACCCTGCACTCAGGATAATGGTGACTGTCAACATTTTTTTCTGATACGTCATAGATTAAACAATTAACTGATAAAGCAAGAAAAAATATAAATATTTAAAGAGTTCATTTGCAAAAACAGACAAGTCCATTTTTGTAGATTTTCAGAAAACGTTTTGTTTTATTTGCTTGAGATAAAATCAAACTGAAGTTGAGTGGATTTGACTTACTAGAAATAGAGATAACTTAAGTTTGATTGATATTGTCTCAGTTAGACGATAGAAAAGTGGGTTTTCTGAAGGTTTCTGAAGATGGAGTTACCTGTTTTTGCAAACGAACTCTTCATTTACAGATTCATCACTGATCAAAGTGATCGTTAGTTTCAGCCCTGGTTCATCTCTCTGCATGCATGGTGTTCTGTNCTTCTGGGCTGCTCCATGATCCAATAACTTCTGTAGCTCATTGTGGATTTTCTTTCTTTAGTCTTTCTTTAAAAGAATAAAATGTTTCCGTGGTTTACAATCCGCATTGTTAGATATTTAGACGTGTAAAGCATTTTTCACTTTTTCACTGGTGGCACTGGTGCGACCAACTTTCTCACCTCCCACCTGTGAGCCAATCCTTGTCCCGAACTTACGGCTCCAACTTGCCGACTTCCCTTTGTTCAACGTGCCAGAGGCTGTTCAAAACATATGAACATTTTCTAATTGATAGACTCGATAATTTACTGATGTTTCACATTGCAGGCTGCGGTAGCTGCTGTTGGTATCTGTGGTGGTGCTCAGACAGGTGCGCGACCTAAAATGACTTTAAAAAGACTTAACTCAGATTTGTTCAAAATGAAACCAAGAGTTTTTTTTCGCATTCACCCTTTTGTGAGTTGCAAGGTGGTTAGCATCGTCGCCTCACAGCTAGAACATCCCCAGTTCACATCCCAGTTAGGACACCCGTGATCTTTCTGTGCGGAGTCTCCATGTTCTCCCCGTGCAGCGTGGGTTCTGTCCGGGTTCTCCAGCTTCCTCCCACACAGTCGAAGTGTAGCCCTGTGATAGACTGGTTACCTGTCCAGGTGAACCTGCCTTCACCCTGAGTCAGCTGGGATAGACTCTAGCCCCCCGTGACCCCAGTGAGGGGTATGTAGGTGCGCTCCATTTTTCACGAGATGACTGCATTTTTAGGCGTAAATACCCCAAAGTTGTATAAAAACACTCCTTTCCACCACCGTGGTTCACAGAGCAGCTTCCTGTGCCGGTTCCAGCGACACCAGTACAGCTTAATGATCCTGATGCACTTGCTCCAATGCAACCGCTTGAAGTTTTAACTCGGACGCTCAAAAAAAAAGTCGCAAATGCGGCCACAGAGCCCTGGTATCTACTACGTCACTTTACTGTATTATGTTCTTATATAGCAAGTAATGTGTTAGTATTCACAAACCTGGAGTCCCAGTGAAATAC
>NW_007578534.1:198579-216793 GCF_000690725.1 Stegastes partitus | reverse complement strand
TTAGTTTCAGCCCTGGTTCATCTCTCTGCATGCATGGTGTTCTGTTGCATGGTGCACAAAGCAAACATGAGTCATACATGTGCACTCTTTTGTTCCCTTATGTTGAACGTTCCTCCTGTGTGTAGGTGTTGACTGTACATTGGGTTATTATGAGTCGTGTCCTTGCTGGGGGAGCCATAGAAGGACGCTTGCACAGGTCTACCCGCAGCTTCGAGTGCCTCTCTGCTTGGTCCTGTTGCCAAGGAGACAGGACCTGGGCTAAACGTACCCAGTAAATACCTGGGAGGATTGGGGGAGTGGGAGTGAGTAGAGGGGGGGTTGCTTCAGTCAAACGTGCCTGTTCATCATACAACAATGCAGTTGTAAAGAGGCTGCAACTGCAGCAGGCTTGGACGCCTGCCATCGTTGGCTTTGACTTCACAGCTCCGTTGGACTCCATCAGGAAACCCTCATCCCAAATCCGTTGAGTGCTTTCAAGTTTTAGAAATTGACTCATTTCGCCTGATTGACGCAGCACGCGATGTATGGAGGAGCAGCGAACTGGCTCCTACTGACGGAGTCCCTCAGGACGCTGTGGTGGAGCTGAGCCTATAACCTTCAAGAGGCAGCGGCAGCCAGACAGCCAGAGAAACGGAGATAATTGAAATGACTGTCTGTGTAGACTCTTTTTCATCCCCCCTAATTATTCACTGTCCTCATTTTGTGAAAACGTGCACGCGTGTTCACTTGAAAAGTCTGCTGTAGGTTTTTTTTTTGTGTGTGTGTGTGTGTGTGTGTACTGCTCTGATATGCTGTGAGTGTGTGTTTGAGGAGGGTATTGTGTGAGTGAAAAAGGGTGAGGCATGTATGTCGTAAGCATGTGTGGAGGTTTTAGAGCTGTCATGGGAATGTGTGAGTGCTGGATTCAGGTAATTGATGCTGGGACGCCTGAAACTGGCAGACAGTCAGACTGGCCCGGTGCCAGTGTAAAGAGGGGGAAGGAGAGCAAGGGGCGGTGGGGGAGAGAAGATTAGAGCAGAACTGATACAGGCCACAGAAATTCCATGGCAACCGTATTGGGTGAGAAATGCATTGGATGGATGTAAAATGACAGCTAACCTTATGGTGGGATGCAGTCTCGCAGCTTCTTCTTCTTTCCCGACCGGATTCAAGAGCAGTCTAGTAAGCGTGCTATCTTCATAAGTGCCGTGCTATTTTTGAATCCATTGGAGCTGCTTGGATGTCGAGCAAACAGACGATAAGGCAGGCAGAAGCAGTTCAGAGCCATGTGTGCATAAGAAACCGACATCAATGAGCCACTGTTTGCTAATCTGAACGCACAAAAAAACTAACCCTTCATTAGGTATTCACCTGGGATACTTCTGGTTATATTTCCTAAGTAGCGTGAATAAAAGCCTCTTCTGTACCCTGACAGGTTACCTAATCAGAAATGAAATTCTCTTCCTGTTGGCTCCGGTAACCCAGGCAACGGTTCCCCTGGAGACAGGCTTTGGCAAATCTCTATGGTCCGTTTAGCAAAGTCCTAACGCGTGTCCCCCTGAACAGCTCCGGCATAAAGCAGCAGTTTATTGCCCTAAGCAGCGATGATGCTGCGGCTTGTGTTTGACCAGAGATTAGGCAGACTGGAGCCTTTTGTGCTCGTTCTGCTGTTTGCGGATGATAAGCGCCGCTGCAGGCCGTAATGTCTGAGCCGGGCTGCCGAGGGACAGGGGACGGGGTTAAGGTAAACTGAGTGGTGGCTTTTTTTGGTTTGTTTTTTAGGTTGGATTTGTCAAAAATGCTCATTTCTGATTATCTAAATGCCAAAAATATGATGCAGTAGTGCAGGTTGTTGTGTGGGGAAATCAGAAAGACATGTTTTTGTGGTACATATTCGTCTGTATAACTATATTTAAAGTGTATTCTTCATTTAAAAGCACATTTAGTCTCATCTTCCTATCAAACTTCTCAACTGTTGTCCCTTTGGTTGCAGCTTTGAACGATCCCGCCTCAATAAAAGCCCTGATTTGGCCCCTAAAACTTACAGATAATGGTTATTTACATATTAAAGCGCCTGTGACTGTCTGTAGGCTGGCTGCGTCAGCTGAATGAAGCTATCTGCAGCATATAATGTCAGAGGTGCAGTTGTTTGGCGCAGGTTGTGAATGTTTGATTTGGTTTCTTGGAGACACACTCAGCAGCAGCAGCAGGGGGGGGTAACACTTCCTGCGTTACAGGACTCTGGGGATCTTAATGAAGATGATGTGCTGAAAGATGAAAAGATGCCAAGAACATGCGCTGCTGACCTGCTGTATGGAGTGTATAAAGTCACTGCGTGCACATTCAAGCAGCACATTTGAGCCCCTGCCTTGTGTTTTATAGCTTAGACTGGAGAGAGAAAGAGGCTCTCAGTTGATGTTCAGGTGGACTGAAAACCAGTCACCTGCTTTTATTGCTGATGTGGCTCACACCTCAGAGTTTAACAAAAAGTGTGTTTAAATAGAGCTTTAAATCTAGAAAATCAAGAACCTTATTTTGTGGTGTGAATGCAGGTTGCAGCTGGATGTTGCTTGTTTGGTTTTTGCTACGGTATCGTCTGACGTGATGCAACAAGCACACTGCAGTCACTCCTGTCGTTCCTTGAATTTGTCCGAAAATGTTGGCATCAGCTCGCACTGAACCCGTTGCCTTTCCAGTTGGACATTTCCGTTGGCGTCCTCGTGTAAATGACCTTCTTCTTCACCCAAATGGCAGTTTTATGCCAGTTGCATGATAGAAATGTCTTCGACGTGCCCACTCGCTCTCTGTGAATTCTCTGGACAATGATCTATTCACGCATGGGTCCCAGTCGGACATTGCACGGACTCAGTACCAGAGGAGGGTAGAGTCAGTTTAGTGTCCAGTCCAGCTGATGTGGACATCTGCGTCCTCAGCCCCTCCAGCAAATGGCTCGCATGTTGAAAACATCTTGAATTTTCATGCAGCTCCATTTCATATAAACAGTCCATACCACGATCCAGTAAAAAATAAAAGTCACAACCGCAGCACATTATAGCGAGCTCTTGTAGAAGTGCTTCCCCTGGGAAACTACCGAAGCACTCGAAATACTTTATCTGTTGTTTTACGGTGAAACCGACCAAACCTTTGTCTGAGTGCCGTCATTACGTTATGAAATTATTACATTGAAATGCAATTAGACCTCTGCCGAACATCTGCCTGTCAGACACATAATCCATCTTTATTTGTGGCCTGTCGTAGATTATTGCTCATTCATTTTTGCTAACTGTCACAGTAGCGTCTCAAATCGAATCCAAATGGCAGCGCGCTCGTCGCCGATAACTTAAAAGTGTCATCGTACATCAGATGTGGGAACAGCACGGAGGAATCACTCATTATGTTTTACTTCTGTTTTGACATGATGAGCTTCTTTCACATTGAATGAAATGAAACATGAGAAATAAACTTCTTCTTTTTTTCTCTCTCTCTCTGCTTTATGTCAGTAAACAAAGCAAATCAACTGTGGAGGGAAGTTGTGCTGATGTAAGGCTGCGAGCTTTGGGGTGTTTAGAAAGTGCAGCGCATTTAAAATTAGAGACTGCTTCTTATAAAATGCCAAGTATAAAGGAGTAGCTGACTCTCGGTTTGGCTGTCGTGTATCATTATACCCGATTTGCTCCACGGCGGCGTGATATCCACATTGTGCTCCTCTATCAAGATCGCGGCGCTGATAGTGCGCCTATATATTTCTAACATCCACTTTGGTCTCGTTGATGCTTTCATTATTTCGTGAAGTAAGGGGAGACTGGAAGGGTTGCCAATAGCTGATAAGGTCCGCTGTGCATTTTCTAGCGGGTGGTTTTATTGATTGAAGTAGTAATATTGTTTGGTAATTGGATTTCGGCTCCCCCGCTGCAGGCGTACTCACATGAAGACACAGTAACACAAAACCCACGTGACCTTTGTCAGCGCTCCACCAATGCGTTAACCTCTGACCTCCAGCTTTTGCTCCGCTCCGAGCTTTGAATGCCAGCAGCTTCCAGCAACAGACACGAGGACACAGACACCTGTGATTGCATAATTGTATGCGGTTATACGGATATACTCAAAGAGGGACGCCGCCTATTGTTTCGTGGATTATTTTCAAGCCTCGAGTTTGGAATTTGACCGCGAGCGATTGGTGGATGTGACTGGGAACTTGTGGAAACTACAAGTGACCTGTCAATCACAAAGCAGTCCTGTAAAGACAGTCAAATGGGATTATAACTCACAAAATAAACTCCATTCTGTATTGATCAACACGGCGACTAGAACCAGTAACTTCATGAAGGTGCAGTTTAGTTGAAAAGTACAACTGTTTTCTCACAGATTTCTACAGAAACAGACTTTATTTGGCAACCAGAGAAGTCGCCCCCTGCTGGCCATCGCAAAGACTGCAGATTTAAGGCAGACTTGGTTTCGCGTTTAGGACCCTGAGGCTGCATTTATTTCTTATATGCAGCCTGTGACCACACTGTATAGTCATATGTTGTCTTTTTAGGTGCCACGACTCAGCATTGGTCCGCAAATTAATGACATTCTAATCCGCCTTTGCCGAACTTTGCATTTTGTCCGCATCAGCAAATGAAAGTGATTGAAGGTAAACTGTATACCTGCTAAACAGCTTCATGTTAACAGCTAGTTACCACCAAAATGTGCATGCTTTTTGGAAAACTTGTGAGTGATTTGCAGCAAACACATTAGTCGAAAAATGTTTTGCTAATGGTGACCGCTAGTGACAACCCTATAGAAACAGACAGCAATGAGATGTGTGCTACTATGAGCTACCATGTTCCCAACCTGAGGCAAAAAAAATATACAAATAAAGTAGAAAGAGCAGAAAATTAGCCAGAAGTCCACTGCAAGTTTGCCCAAAATAATCCAGTTTGCACATGAAAATATGAAGCATGTCAAAGTTTAACTACAAGTGCCAGAAACCTAATATTTTTACAAGAGTACACTGTCAGTTTACAAGCAGATTTATGCACCTTTCTCACCTGACCTGCATCCATCTGGCGTCTATCTATCGATAACTGGTTCTGGATCACTCACGGCTGCCATTTAAAGTGTTCAATCCCACCTTTTTTTTTTTGATCTGCATCCAGATTTCATCCTGTGAAAGGAGCTGGTGTTGTGATCTTGTATTGTGGCTGCACAGGAGGCTTTTCATTATCCAAACGATCACCCGAAGAACTTTGGACGCGAACCCAGCAGTTATTCAAACGCTAAGAAAACACATTTCCGTCGCTCAGACACCATTAGAGCGTTTAAAACCCACACACTGCTTGTGATGGGCCGCCGAGTGTTTTTTTTTTTTTGCGGATAGCCGTGGAGATTTAAGTGCCAGCTTCAGTGTGGATAAATTAATGAGGCTGCTCTCCGCCCACACAGAAACAAACGCAATCGCCGCGGCGCTCGTGATGCATTAAGGAGAGTGTCAGAGGGCCGAGGTCCGAGATTTACCGCCGCGAGATCGCAGGCTGGCTCCCGCAAAAGGCCAACTTGGAAACGGAAACGAGAGCAGAAAGGACGGACGCAACGGAGAGCAAGAGATGCTGAGGAAAGATAGTGTTTAGAGAGGATCTGTTGTGCAATGAAGAAAAGAGCAAAGTGGAGTGGAGATGTGCCGTCGCTGTGATTACAGAGACATAGATAATGCATCATAATAAATCACCTCTCTCTGCTAGAAAAAAATCCCCCTCGCGCACCTCTTTTGCTGACTTTCCAACCTTAAGCCTCACACTTCCTCGTTTTCATCAACCATCTTTGACAGCGCAAACCGCTTTCTAATGAGCGTATTCCAGAGCGGAGCTGGTGATTTAGCGCGCTGTATTATTAATCAGAGTGTCTGCGCGAGTTTTTGCAGCAATTTGAACACTTATTTCCCCACATAGCACTTCGGGGGTCAGAGTAATGAGTCTCTTTCCTCGTGACTTTTCGCAGCCGACGGAGGAGACGCGACGGAATCAAAGGTTCGTCTGGCGGGAGCGAGTGTTTGTCGAGCATGTGTCCACAGAGAGAGAGGCTCGAAAGTCTCGTGCGATGAAAGGAAGCGAGAAGAGAGAGGGAGAGAGCGAGAGGGAAATGAGAAAAGCTGTAGACTGAAGCAGAGGGAGGCAGAGAAGCGGTGGGTACAGAGGAGGATGTAAAACACACAGCGCCGAGGGAAGCTGACAAAACACACAAGATAAGCTGCGACAGACTTTGCGCCTGGCTGTGCGATTGGTCGTGTAATTATCTTTGTGTCTTTGTTTCTACTGTAATTATGTTTATTTCTGTGTTCGGGTCATTTCGTGCGACCCGACTGCCATTCAGCTCGTCTCTCCGTCTCTTTTCATTTGTCTTTCTTTACATCAGATCGTTTTCTGTTCTCGTTTTTCACATATTTCATACCCGACTTGTGACAGTGATGCAGCATCTCCCAGCAGCAAAGTCTACAAGGAGGAGGAGGCTCGTGAAAGAAAGAAGTCATATAATAAAGTAATGAAATTGGCCGATACTTCCAACAGTTCTGGTTGATAAGTCATAAAAAAAAGAAGGAAAACTCCAATCTAATGTTTGCATCGGTTGCTTTGCTCCGTGTTTGGTTTGTGAATCTCAAGATGTCACTTTCTGGTTTGGAGGTGATGTGTCAGTATTTTCTTTCTGAAATATTTATCTGCCCCATTAAACATCTTTTCTGTCTGCACTCATAGTTTTTCCCACTTTTCAGTTGATTTAGACACATAGTGGAAACACACATCCTTTCATTAAGGTTTATAAAGATGAGCTGCAGTAAGACTGAGAATAATGAACCCAGCCTGTTTATTTATTTGCTCTGTAGTGGACGTCGGTTTTTGATCTATATCTTTTTGACTCGTTTGAGCTACTGAGTAGACGACATCCTGGCCTTTCCAGGGTTATCTCATGTGTCTGGGTGGGACAAAATGCTGAGACAAAATGGAGACTGCAGCAACTTTTTTCCTCGTCTTCCTTCTCTGGAGGACGGCTGTAATAATGAAGTGTCAGTACCCTGTACGATTTAGGTATCCATGACATGTTCAATTAAATATTTCTTTTAGCTTACAAGAGCCCCTTTAGACATAATTTAAGAGATGATATAATAATAATGTTTGACATCATTTAATTCCAATAAGTTCATACACAAGATTCCCGCTGCCTCCTAAACTTTTCAGCTCCTGACCCTTCAAAATAAAGGTGTCAAGGCAGTGGTTGAAGGATGCAAATATTACAGATAACCACACATAACACGTACATAACAACAACACAAGCAATTTAATGCCTATATTATAGTCATTTATAATTAGCAAGGAGCAGAAACATCCATCAAAGTGGTCTCCATGTACAAACCATAGTACTGAGTAAACTCACACCAATATATATACAAGTACAGGTCCTGTTAGTGCTACCATAACACCACTGAACCATAGTGGCATAGACACAGGTTCTCCAGAGGTGTATTGTTGGGTCTTTTGGGTCCTGTATGGTTGTGGGCTGAGGCCTCAGTGGATCGTGCTTGTTCTGGCGTATCCAGATGCTCAACAGGGTTGGGATCTGGGGAGTTTTGGGGAGTTCTGGTCAACACCTTGGGCTGTTTGTCATGTTTCCTGAGCTGTTTCTGAGCAGTTTTACAGTCGCATGTTGATGCATTATCCTGGTGGCGAAGGATGCTTGTCAATGCAACTTCCACATGAATGCCAGGACCCAGGATTTCCTAGCAGAACACTGCATTGAAACAAGATGATCAGTGTTATTGAGTTCACCTGGATTAGGTTTGAATGTTGTGTTACCGGTGTAGGATCAGTAGAGTCATTTTATCTTTTGGGAAATGGTATGGATAAAACCTGTTATTTCTAAATGTTTTCCATTTTTGCTTGATTTCTGGAAACCATCTTGCAACCTCCCCTCAGCGTCTTGCAACTGCCCCGGTGGGCTCCAACGCCCACTCTGGGAACCGCTGCCCTACTTAACTGTAAGGTTCATTTCCAGTGTGCGTACACTGGAGGCTTCCAGTTTCTACATCACACTTGTGCAAGTTTCATGCCGGTGAATGATCGGCTACCAAATACGCTGCGATTGTCACAAAATCAAGACGAATGCTCCGACAGCCTTCTTTTGTCAAACCTGCACATGGCAAAGTGAAACATCCGAGTCAAGTAAGAGTAATCACAAACACATCTTTGACTAGACAAGGGCTTTAAATTACTCATACTTCATCATCGGTGATGATGTAATTCAGTACTCCTTCAGTATTCTGGGAAAATCCACCTGCAGTCTGTTTTAGTGCTCGGGTTGTTATTTTGGCTGAGCGGTGTGCGATGCAGCCACAGGCGGTGCTGCGGGTGAAATAACTCATGAATGATAGCAGTCTGGTTCTCATATCTGAGAGTCTTTCTCTGTGGAAAGAAAAAAAAACACATAGAACACTTTGCATCTGTTTCCAGGAGCAGATTAGGAGAAGGCACAAAACCACACAGACATTTCAAGATGAGAAATAGAAAAAAAACACTATAGCACCAGCACATGCAAGCATAGACACAAATACCCTTGTTCCTCTGTTCATCCCTTCATCCAGTGGTTTAATTTCTGGCTATTTCCTCTGTAGAATTGCTATTTCATTCCTCCATACGGAGACAAAGGGATGATTACATCACTGCAGGGGGCGCTGTTAGTTTTTAAAGGCACAGCGTCTCCGGTTTGGCATTCGCCTCAGCTTTTTAACTGACACCGGCTGCTGCTGCTGCTGCTGCTTGGTCGTTTCCACAGAGATTATCAATGCTGAGGCAAAGAGATTACCTCCAGCAAACAAATTGGTTTATTATGATTTCTCAACTGGAGTATGTTAATGAGCGGGAAACAAGGAAATCACCAGCCGATAGACATCAGGCGACTGTGATTGCCGGTTCAATTGGTGAAATAGTATTCATAAGAAATTGACTTCAACTTTAAAAAAAAAGAGGAAAGTCGTGATACAGTGAGTGTGTGTAGTTCTCTCAAAGGAGCCACTTATATACAAAAATAAATTCATAAAATAAAAACAGGCTTCCAGGGACGCATTGACTCCGCTGAGATGGATCTGTGTAGCCAAACACACACCGAGGTTTGAATGCGGAAATCAAGGCAGTCGTATCTTTTACGACAACTCCGTGAAGAATACCTCAAGGATTCATCTTATTTTTTTTCTTTCTTGTGAGAGTCTATTTTGCTTCACGTTGAATGCTTTCTACGAGCAATGCAAAGTGCCCACTCTCCGGCGTCTCCCGAGTCGCCGAAAGAGGCCACGCGTCCACATCTCGCCGTCTAAATTGCAGATATTCAGGAGTTTAAGAATAGAGCCATGTGCAATTTATGACACTACATCTGCCCTCTAATGACAAGATACCGACATTTATCAAATTAACTGCTGTCAAGTGGCTTCGCGTGTCGCGGGAGGATTACGGGAGGAAACGCTGTGCTCAAGTTCATTTGACGGCATGTCTGTCCCCTCCGGCGACGCTGGAGCTGAGGCTTCACTTTAATTTCCACAGCTTTCCACTTTCGCTCGTCTACCAGCCCCCTCTCTCTTCTCTTGCTAAATTGTCTCTAAATTGGATATTTAGGCGCTGGAGGAGCTCAGGGGAAGGGGTGCCCTCTCCGTTTCTGTTCCTCGCCACTGTACTCCATTTTACAGTACCGCGTTTATATATATTTAGCAGTAATGAAAATTGCAGCATTATTCGGGAAGGATGGGATGCACCTTATTTATCTCCAGCATCCAGACTTGGGCTCTTCAATAAGCTTAGCACCTCCCAAATCCGCTGTGGCCCTGCGAGAGCACCGTATACGAATCAGATTTGGGGCAGGGAGGTTGGAGAAAGGGGCATTAAAACGCGTGATATTAGCATCCTATGGGGCTGGGTGGGGCTTTAAGGTAGGTGTGTGAATGTATCTGAGCTAGAGGTTGGGTTATATTGGCGGCGTTAGGACGACAGGCCTCTTCCCCAGGTCCAATAAAGGCGTCAGGAAGCCGGGGCAGATTTATGACTGCCATGCCGAGTGGAGCGCCTGATGGGGGATGGAAGGGCGGCTCACTATCGAGGATATCTTATGCCTCCTTTGAGAGTCACTCCCCTTCTCTCTTTAATTTCATGGCTCTCGGTCTGTTGCATTGATCCGTCCTCGCTCTTGATTGTTATTTATTATTTGTCTTTCTTTTTTGTCCTCATTTTCAAAAATGATTTCCATCCTAACAGTGGTTTGTTTTCTTTCTCTTTTTTTTTTTCCACTTCCACCCCTCCTTTCCTCCTACACCGCACAGCATTGCAGAGCTTTAGGCAACAATTGCTTCCTTTGTCTGTCGGCCACAGCTCTCTTCATCTGACTTAAACTCAGGCGAGCCTTTTAATTCCCTGTATGTGTGAGAACGAGCGAGGCAAATAGACGGTTAGCTCGCTTTTGCGCCCTAACGGTATGTCGAGCTGTGGCGCGCATCAAGGTTGAGACCATGAAAGAGAGCAGAGAAAAAGAAAGCTGAGCAGTACGGAACAAAAGAAGAATGAATGGAGGGTAGCACGAGACAAAGAAGACGGAATAGAGAGAGAAAAAAACTATAAGTGGCTTCTCAGAGTCACTTCTTTTTACAGTCAGTCGCTGATTGTTTATGGTGGTGATAAAAACAGCTCAGCTGACAAACATGCTCCACGTCATTAGGAACATTTAAATATTAATGCAGATTCAGATTCAATGCCTTTAAATGAAAGATGGACGTAGCTGCCAGGTGTAAAAAGTGAAGCCAAGGTGTTGTAAACATGCATTTTTTTCTAATGGCCAGCAGGGGGCGACGCCTCTGGTTGCAAAAAGAAGCCAATTATATAGAAGTCTATGAGAAAATGACTCAACTTCTCCTTTAATTTATTGCCTCAGTAAACATTTTCTCTCATGAGTTTAGGGTTTCTGTCGCTAGTGTGAAGTCTTCTTCGGTACAGCATGGTGTTTGTTTTGTAAACTATGGTCCCAGTTAGAATGAAATACATAAGAATGTAGAGTATGTTTAAGGGCTTGGGTGACTTTATCACGAACAAGTTGCTACCGTGTGAGATCCACTCCCTGCTCATCTCACCCAGTTTTAAAAGACAGATGGCATTAAAGTTTCAAACTCAAGCCCTGCATGCTTTTTTTAACTTGCATATTTACTAGTAAGTACAGTACAGGTAGTATGTACTGTTGTTTACTGCTTCATACTATTGCTCCTTATGCTTTGATTATTTTGCTGATACCTTCATTGCAGCCGTTGTATTGCAATCAACATTGTTCAGGATTGGGGGTCAGAAAAGCATGCTGGCTTGCATACTGCACAATGTGACTGAATATAGTCGGGCATCCTGGTGTTTTTTTGTACGGTGCATTTGGTTTGCTATCTATTGGGACTGTCTGAATATTTTTCTGGCATACGTAATAATGTTGTCGTATGGGTATTGTAAAAAAAACAATGAACCAATGTTGTGTGATGTCATGATAGCCAGGTTTTTTTCCACTTTAACCCTATTCAGGACTTTCATGTTACCAGACGTAGAAGGTCTTTTGGGGTCCACTGGATCCCAAGAAAGAATATGTGCAAAGTATTTGTTGGTATTCATTGTAGACTTTTATACTATGTTAAAAACATTTTCTGATAAGTTGATGTATTTTTGCTTCCAAATGCAGGATAAATGTCCCTCTTTTTATATTAAAAAAACAAAAATACTTCCCAAATAAAAAAAAAACAATACCTGTCACCTAAACCAAATGTCCTGGGGTCCATAAGACCCCAAAAGTCCCGAATAGGGTTAAAGAAACAGTCCAACGTTAGAGGAAGCAACAAGACTGACACAAATCTCACGTCGCAGACAATATGAAGCTATTATAGCAGACAATTAGCCTAGCTTAGCATAAAATGTGGGAGCAGGGAGAAGTAGGAGCAGAAATGAAGCAGACATTTGATGCTAAATTTCAGCACCTGACAGATTTTGTGCTACAAATAAATCCGACCCTAGTCTCCTCTGGTTCTTTAAGAGTTGCTCACAAAACCACATGTATGATCCAGGCTCCAACAATCTCTCACATCATGTACAGCTGTGATAGTTTAACAGGTAGAAGCGTTCCATTATGTGGGAATGTCCCACTAACAGATCGACATCACACGACACCCTGATACCCTGATACCCCGGCCCCTGCCCGTGATGTTGTTTTGGAAAAACCAGCACGTTGCCATGGCAGCCGAGGCCCCGGCTATTCCCAGCGCGATTGCAGTTTTCCACCTGCAGCAGGAAAAAGACCTGTTCCCCTCCCAAACACTGTTTCCATGTAAACATTTTACTGGAATGTGTGCGTGTTTCATTTCTGCGGCTTGGGGCAGAGTTTGGTTGTTTGCTTTTGCCAATAGCTCCGGGAGGAAATCAATGGGTTGACTGTTTGTTTTTTGTTTTTTTTTGGAGAATAAAATGAAGGAATACTCAAAGTGTGTGCGTGTATGTATGAATGTATATGCGTTTGTCTGCAGGCGTGGGTGCTTTCTGTCATATTTTTAGCTTTTCCGTTACCTCTGGGGGGGAATTGTTTGGGATACAAGAAAAGGAGTGGAAGGCGAGGCTGCTCACAGGTCATGTGGATGAAGAGGCCAGCTGTGGAGGCCACAGATACATGGAAATACGAGCGATCAGTTCACTAAAAGGAGAGGAAGATGAAAGCAGAGGCAGATAAGAGAGAGAGAGAGAAAAAACAAAGCTTGTGAGAGAGGCAGGCGGAGAGAAAGTGACTCAAGGCGGCGTTGGAAGCGGCGTCTGGGCCGAGATGAGGTCAGACATGGACAGACTGAAGCCTTGTGTTTGACGACCACAGGCCATAGTGACCCATTAACGGACTTGTAAAACCTCCGTCCCTCCCCCCAACTGGAAACAGCAGGTCACACACATGCTCTGAGGAAATCCATTATAGGTAATAATATGCTAAGATTGTTTTAAGACATTCCTCAGAGGACGCTGTTTACTCAAGAGTCGGCGCCGGGGTGATTAATTTCAATGTATTTCATCCACAATTCACATCATTATTATTCATGATTGTGGTTTTTGGGTGTGAGGCTGTGCTCCCCTTTTAACCAGGAGGTGGTAACCGCCTAAAATATTTGTTTGGATGCTCAATATGTTTGGCCTGAGGGGCTGTGTGTGGGTGCTAAAGGCATTTAACACACACACACACACATTCAGTGTTTCTAGTAACAGCATTTTTCCAACGTAAGGTATGATTTTTAAAAAGAAAATCCTACAGTTCTTAAAAAAAACAGCTGGAGGAATGATTTCTTTTAAACGTCAGCTTGAGATGTTATGCTTCCTAACATGAATACACAAAGGCGGGGTTAGAAAATATAAAAAGAAGGAAAACATGCCAGGATGGTACTCGTTTATTTCCCTCTTGGTGTTTTTCATTTCCACACCCTGTATTTTTAGACGAGCAATGAATCAGCAGCTGAAATGTGTTGCGTCTTTTTGCGAACGTCCTCTGAGCTATGTGAAGGGCTTTTTTTTTTTGCTGCGAACAAGCTTTAAAAGTCAGTAATTACAGTAAAGAGACAAGAGTCGGGATCAAAGGAGACGCAAGGAGGTGTTAAAATCACGAGAACGATGGAAGTTGTGAAGCACGAACACAAAAAAAAGGCAACATATTGGGCCGTGTTGCAGCCACGGCTCCTGCTTAAAGACTAAAAATGAATGAAAAGCGAGTGTTACGCTGCTAAGTTTGGTTTGACATTGTGGGAAGCTACTGTTTGCACCAAAGACACTCACACTCACATAGAGCCTCTGTGTTGTTGTGCACCTGGCAGGACGCCACCGGTCGAAGCAGGCGTAGTGGGCAGCACCCACCCACCAGCAGCAGTGAGTACGCGGAGCAAACGGTGGGTGGGCTGAAGGTCAGACGGGCCCCGGACACACTGGCATTGTTCTTTCTATCACTTTGTCTCCTCGCCGCCCACCCACCCCTCCACACCTCACTCCTCAGCCTGTGACTTTAACACCACGTCTGTGTGTTTTCACTAAATGCAATAAAACAGAGACTAAAGCTGCAAAAGAGGCACCGGAGAGCCTGATCAGATGTTGGCTGAATGTTGTTTCAAAGCGACACAACACTTATTATTGATGTGAGCCTGTGTGTGTGTGACTGTGGATGGTGCTGTAGCATGTTAATAGTCTGAGTCAGCACAGAGGAGGCCTGGCCGGCGCTCCGAGAAGCGTGGCTCTGTTGAATGTAGGAGTGGGAGGAGATGAGCAAAAGGTCCTCTGTGACATTCAGAGATGCATTATGTCTTCCCCTCAGCTGTTGCGCACCACGTTCCCCGAACCGCTGACTGTACCGTCTGGTCCTGGAAATACACTTTTAGCTCACCGAAACATGTTCAGTAGGTGCCTCAATGAATGGCATTGCCTCACCGAGTGTGACGCTGTGAAACAAGTCATTCTTAGTCAGATTGTAGTTTGTTTGCATGCCACTCGCTGACCTTCGTCTCTTGTTCTTTCTGTCTGTCCCACCTCTCCTTGTAAAGGGCAACGCTCATGATCATAGGCAAAAGCTCTTGGTGCTGGCAGAGCTGTTGTTTTCCCACAGAGAAAGCGATAGCGCCCACCGTAGAAGCGGGTCAGAGGGAGGTTGCTGAAAATTTCCCCGGAGATGCTGCACTCGGTGTTGAAATAATTTGAACCTTGAACCAGTTTTCCGTCTGCCTTTTCAAGTGTTTCTTCTCCGAGCTTTATGTTTTTCTGTGTGAATGCGTGAACAAAGATGCAGGGGAAATTCATTTTGTGTGCCCCAGTTTCCAGAACTGCTTTAATTAGTGTTGGAAATTAACTCTGCAAGACTTGGCAACCTTCTGAGAGCATGAAGCCAATCAGCAAATGTAGTACATGATCCTGCTCAGTGTGCAGGAGGTTTAGCTCTACCTGCCTGTGTCTGAATGGAGTGGCAATCAGAAGGCTTCAGTGTGAATTAGACGATTTGGAGTTCAAAAGATGTCTTGGTATTTACTTATTGCAGATGTATTTGTGTTACGTTGATTGATATGCACAGAAAAACTGGTCCGCTGCAAACCGTCTCATGAAGTTGAAAGAATGTGAAGATGCTAACCTCATGTTTGGTTTTCTCCCATGACAGACGGTCATTTCACGGGGACCCCTCCAACTTATGGGTATGATGCAGACCGAGCGGAGGAGCAGCGGAGGCACCACGACATCCTGCCGTACATCGACGACTCGCCGTCATCGTCTCCACACCTCAGCTCCAAGAGCCGCAGCAGCCGGGACACGCTGTCCTCTGGATCACTGGAGTCGTCCAAGTCGGTCAGTGTGCCATCATACCGTGTTATATTGTTGGTATTTGAGCTATTCGTCCATCCATGAATCCATTAGTTAGTCCCACTTTACCGTGTAGTGGCTAGCAGAGGGATGGAGCCTCTGTTGTTGGTATTAAATTGGCAAAGCAAATTTTGATCTTGGCGTCCGATTTATCTGACATATTTTTCTCAAGTGTTCTTCGTTTGGTAGATGTGCATAGAAATGCAATCTGCCAAATGATAAAAAGCTCTTGTTTTTATGTATTTAACCCAATCATAGTCGTCTTGGGTGGTGTTAAAGCCACGGATGCAGAAATTATGTCTCCTCAAAATAGTGACGGGGGGAATATTTCTCATGCAGGTAGATGAGCAGTGTCGTTTCAGTGGCTAATTCGTGAAAAGAACCACACAGGCCTGCCTTATTGACACATTCTGCAAAACTTGTGTCCCATTGCAAAGGGGATTTTGAAAACGGTCAGACATAGACGGCAGAAGAGGACATATTTGCATAAAATGCATGGCGGAAATGGGAGATTTATACCAAAAGTCAAGATCCACTAAGTCAGACTGTCCTTTGGGTGAAACAGCAACTGATCTGCAGACGGTAAAAACAAACCAAAGCTGCAATTTAGTTAATATGCAGAACTTAAAAACACAGTTGGACTCACTCTCTAGTTGCAAATTGTGACAATTCTTATATACTTTGACCTTATTGCATAACAAGATTGGGGCTAATCTAGTCTTACAGCAGACCTGCTCTGTCAAATAGCCATCAATTGAGAAATCACATCTGCTGTTTGAGAGGATTGATGAAGGACTATATCTCCTGCCTCATAACCCCAGAAGCAGTCATCCAGTAAAGAAACCCATCCACCTTAAAGAGTCTGGCTTTTTTCTCATCCAGGGTATTAGGCGGAATTACCCATCACCTCCTTCGCCACATCGCTGCCTTCATCCTCTTACCCTCCCTGTTCTCCTCTCTCTTGTCTGCGGAGAGAAAATCAGTGATCTGTGACGTCTGCTCTTCAAAGGTTATCATTCAGAGGATATATACATGAGCACGCACACGGCCCCAGAGTGAGCAAAGATAAAAATGAGCACCACAGCAGCAATCTGTCACGATATTTGTGTTGTTTTTTTTATAATTAATTTAATATTCGCTCTATGTTTTCTGCAGTATGTCACAAGATTCTTTGACAGATTATTGTTTGCACCGAAGCCTTTGTATGTACCGCTTGAACATGTTGTAGCCATAGGTTCAATTAAGACAGAGAGGCATCATGGGAGAATATAATAGGCTAATGCTGCCTCTATCCACTCTGCCCTTGGAGGAAGTAATTGCATCAGTGGCCATGAGGCTGTATCAGTTACTCTGCCCCCTCAGTCTTTGCTGACTGGTGAGTGAGCGTCTGTCAATGTGATTGATGGCTGGAATCTGCCAATAAATAACGTGTCCCTCGACTGCATCCAGCCTTTGACCCGTGAGCTTTAACTCTCGCTGATTTTAATTTGTACGCATGCACACACACACACACTCTGCTTGAGGATGCACAAACCAGCTCCTCCTCTCACAAGTGCATCTTTTCTTTCCTCTCACGGACAAAAGACACATTTGTTGTAGGAGAGATTGAAGGGGATTTCTTGGGCAAATGTTCATCCTTCCAGACAGAATCCCTGAGCAAACCTAATGCTGCGTGCCGAGGGGCTGGCAGAGGCATCGTGTGATGGTCAGGTAAATATATTATGCAGCACTGCAACAATTATCCATCAACAAATCCCCCGCGCTGCCAGACAGGCTTTCAATAACCGCCATCAAAATGGAGTTACCCTCGTCCTTGTCTTGCCCTTGCACAATCCCTCCTCAAACATCATCCCAGTCTGCTCCTCTAATTGATGAGTCAGAGCCCAGTCAAGCTCCGATTGGCTCAGTGGGAGCTGATGGTTTCATGATGTCACTGTGATGAGTCATCACCATCAGCAATAGTGCTGATTTAATTTTTTTCAGTGGCTCTAGTTCTCTCATAATCTGATTCTTTCCTGCACTGGAGAGAGAAAAGAAGGGGGGTCAGTGATCGGAAGTCAACTGACGTATGATTTTCTTCTTCTTCTGATATTCTGCTGTATTAGAAAAACAGATCCCACAGTTGGAAATCAATGCAACAAAGTCAGATTCAAGTCCTTCTTTTTCTCACCCCGACACTTCATACGTCCACCTTTCATTTCTTTGATGACAGACTCCTCCTCAGCACGGAGGATGCCACATTTCTGGAGAGGCGTTCTCCCTTTCTTCAGAGACAATTATTTTTTACGGCTGCTCTTTGCTGCAGGGGTTGAGTTTCTCTCTGAAATACCCCAAAGCTGTTCTGCTCTCATTCAGGTCAGGCGACATACTTGACCAGTTTAAACTTTGTTCTTCTGTAGAAGCTCCTGTGTGATTCTGGCAGCGCGCTTTGGTTCGTTATATTGCTGGAATACTCCTCTTCTGCCAAGACTCTGCTGAGAGCCATCTTCTCAGCCAGTATTTTGGTGTATCCACAGGTATTCATGGTGCCATCTGTAAATTTCATCTCTCCGACACCTTTTGCACTCGAGCAGCCCCGTGTCATTACACTCCCACCTCCGGGCTTCACTGTGCACTCGTAGTCCTGGCCAGGTTCACACCAAACATACTGAACGCCATCTGAGTCAAAAAATATATCTTGGTTTCATTTGATCAAAGATTATGCTCCCACTCTTCATCAGACTTCTTCTCTTGTAAAGTTTCATCTTGCAGGTTTTAGGCTGGAGCACACTGCTGGATTCACAGTCTTTTATTTTGCAAGCACGCAAATGTTTTAACCCCACTGTGTCTTCATGTTAAAATGG
>NW_007578534.1:185376-192936 GCF_000690725.1 Stegastes partitus | reverse complement strand
TTTTCTTTAATGGAAGGATATGAATACATTTGAGGGTGACTGTACATAGTTTTAAGAGGGCAGGAGGTTTAGCACATGATAAACTAAAAAATAGCGATAAAATCAATCAGCTGGCGTCATTGTTCAGTTAAATTGTAAAACATAAGCTGAACTTATCCTTTAGAAATGAACTGAAGATGAAAAAAGCTGCAGGACCTCTATGTGCTTTTCTTTGCCCACCTCACATGTTCAGTCTTTCTTTAGGCGCTTTCACACTTGGCGGCCACATGATCGCTGTACTGACACTCTGTATACGGCAGCAGCAGTAGTATGCACTGTCAGAAGGATTTCCACGCAGAGCGCATACGAACCTGACATGGCAGCTTCCTGTAATATAGTTTGTGTCCTTTTCATGGTGTGTCCTTTTCTGCCCTCTTCTTCTTCTTCTAATTACCCTGAGTGCACTTTTTTTTTCTCCATCACCGTCTCCTCTTCTGCTCTCCTGTCTCTGTCATCCTCCCGTCACTCTTCCTCTCCTGTTTCCTCTCCTTCCTCCTCCTCCTCATAGCCTGAGGGACTGGATGCCTCCATTCCCAACCTGGGCTGGTGTGTGTTTGTGCTTGACACTTTACACATTCTCTCATACATGCACATATTTATACCCCAACCCTTTTTTTTTTCTCTCTCTCTCTCTCTCCTGCCATGGGAGACCCTGCCTGTTTGAATTATTTCAGAGTTCGTGGTTAAACAAGACAGCCCGAGGAATGTCTCTGTCTCTCTGCTTTCTTTCATGTCTGCGCTCCTCAGTGAGCTTTGACTGTGGCTGAAGGGAATGAGGAGGCAACCGGGGAGGATTTCTAGAAGTTTCATTTGTTGCTGTTTAATCTTTTAGACTCTTAACAAAAACAGCATTCCTGCAAGAGTTTCGCATGCTCGGCGAAGAGCGAGGAACCCTTCAATTTGAGGCTCGCAAACAAGCCTTATTAGAGGTCTTTCTGCTCCGAATGCTCTTTATGACTCAGACACAAAAGAATCCAACACCTTTAAGTATGAAAACAGAAAGCATTTCAAAGAATAAGCAACAAAATGGGAGGTAATAACACACAGGATTGGGCTAAATGGTGTGTGTAGAGTTATTGCATTGCTGAGGCTTTTTATTCTAACGATCAAATGTGTTTTTGTTTTTGTTTTTTACAGACTGAATGTGACCTGGAAAAAGGTTTGGAGATGAGGAAGTGGGTCCTGTCTGGGATCTTGGCCACGGAGGAAACGTACCTCAGTCACCTGGAGGCGCTGCTGCTGGTGAGAACACCAACCACATACAGTACACCCATAGAGTCCAGCATTACTGAGTCCTAATGTGGCAGTTTGTCGATATACAGGGCGGTTATTCCTGTCTGTGTGGGTTTACTAGAAGTTTTTTAAGTACCTGACTTTCGCTGTAAAGTTTAGCAAACTCAGACTGCATTAGGGCCACTGTGACACTCCTGAAAATCCATATCGCCAAATCTTAAAGCAGGATCAGTTGCGGCTACGTTACCCTAGCATGTCTTGAGCCTGATTTGAGCTCTTGTTCTGGTCTCACAGCTCAGACGCTTTTTCTGTTTTGATCCAATCTTCAGCATCGTTTCCAACACAAGCACTTCAGTAGGTGTCGTTATTTTGGCACACAATGTTGTATCCTAAAGTGATGCTGCAATTTTTTATTGGCTGATACTCTTTTTTTTGGCCACAACCTCATGTCCAAGTAGAAGGTTCCTGTTGGTGAGACTCCTCTAAAGGACCCCATAGGATCTGTTTGACTTTCTGAAAAGGCTTGATGTGGAAACCTATAGCAGGTTGTTATGGATAACCTTCTGAATCCCAACAGTTTCTGGGTGTTGTTTGCTCCTACCACGTTTTTAGTCCCTGTGGGCTCATTTTTCACTGGAATACAAGGTACTGCTCTGGTATGGATGAAGTTAAGGCAGCTGTGGCTCAGGTGGTAGAGCAGTTGTCCCCAATCACTAGGTTGGTGGTTTGATCCCCCGGCCCCGCCACAGTCAAAGTGTCCTAATGGCAGGCAGCGCCTTGCATCTGTTGCCATTGGTGTATGAATGTGTGTGTGAATGGCTGAATCAGAAACACATTGTAAAGCGCTATATAAGTGCAGACCATTTACAACCACGGCAGAAGTAGAAGGAACTTGAAAGTATCTATTGTGCAACTTGATGCAGTTGTAATGCCATAAATCACAAAAAAGAGAAAACAAAAGTTGAATTAAAACCGTAGAATTATTATGTACAGATGTCACCACTATTGTAAAAATGGTGGCTCTACATACTACAGATACTTTAGTACTTCCATGTTCAATTTGGGGCTGCAAGGTGGATCAGTGGTTAGCACCGTTGCCTCGCAGCAAGAAGGTTACCGGTTGGCATCCCGGTGAGGACACCCGGGATCTTTCTGCGTGGAGTCTCCATGTTCTCCCCGTGCAGCGTGGGTTCTCTCCGGGTTCTCCGGCTTCCTCCCACNCCTGTCTTCACCCTGAGTCAGCTGGGATAGACTCCAGCCCCCCATGACCCTAGTGAGGATTAAGTGGTGTATAGATAATGGATAGATGGATTGTCCGGGCCATCATTTTAGAAGTATTGCCACTGCAGCTCTGATTAGTGGTACTATGGCTCGTTCTATACCTCCTGATTACTGCTGCAACCGTGTTTTCACTGATGTTTAACTGGTTACCAATCATCCTGCATCCTTTTTCCATCTTTGTGAAGTTAAACAGATTTTCCAGCTTCACTGTTGTCCATGTGGAGCCATGATGTAGAGATGCAGACATGTTCATGCAGCTGTACTCAGTTTTGTTTTCTAGTCATTTGACATTTAGGTGATATTGCGCTGCAGCTTGCTCACTTTTGTCATGTACTGTACATAATCTACTGTACGTATAATCCCAGTGTGACCTTTTAAATCAGTCAAAGACAACCATTCACTGAAAGAAATGGAGCCTCACTCCATTTCTTTCACGCCAAGTAAAGCAGAATTCTTCTTTCCTTTACATTTATTCGACTTTTTTATGACTTTCTCATATAGTTGTCAGTGGAGAGATGACAGGAAGCGAAGGAGAGAGATAGCAGAGAAACCAGGGATGTTGCAGTTAATGGTTTGTGCCTTAAACCCCCCACGAGCCACCAAGGCGTCCCCGGAATTCATCCTAGTTCATAAATCCCTGTGTATTAAAACATCCTCACCGCTCTTCTCTCGTCGCACCTTAAGGTCACAGCCTGATGAGTGAGGTAATTTCTTTTCCTGCTCAGTCAGCACTAAACCGCCTAAATGACCAGCATCTGGAATTACATCTCCGCTGATGGACTGCAACACGTCTCGGAAGAACCTTCGCTGCTCGCAATCAAAGCCTCGGCGTCGTTTGGCAGACACCCGTCGACGTGCATCGCGTCCGACTGAAATGCAGTTTAAATAAGCAGAAGTAATGCTGCATTTTAAAAACCAGCCGTCTCTCTCTCCTGCAGCTCGGGATAATTCCGAGACAGCTCCATTTCATAGCAGACGTGGAGATGGGAAGCAATTACATTAGGCGTTTCAGAAAGTGAGGGATGGCAGAACAGGAAGCTAAACAGATTAGAATATGAAGAATGAAAATTGAAAAGGGTTAATAAAGTGTGGAATGGAGCGTGCGTTGCCATTTACTTCTCTCCTCTCCAACCTGGTTCAAAGCGGTTATATGAGCTGGCAGTCTCCTACATGCTATGGGAAAGAGGGAGCGAGAGAGAGAGATGGGGAGTAATGCTATTACCGTTGCCCAGTCTCCATCTCAGCCCCCTGAGCTGCATCTGCTTGTCAAATACACACTTTTTTTTTTTTTTGGCTCTGATTCTTGTGTATCTCCTGGGAACATTATTCGTCCATAAACAAATCAGAAGCAAATCAGAATTCCTAAATCTCGTTAGGTTGAGTTCCCGCTAAGGGGAGTTGAAACGTAGGTTCAGATGTGAAATATTAGCTTTTTGTTGCACAAACCGGACACGAACACACGGACACGCGAACCTACATGTACCCCGAGCGGAGACAACGTGTTTTATTCGTACTTTTTTTTGATTGCAGAAAATGCAGGCAGACACCCCCCTTTAGTCTGAGCCCAGAGATGGGCTCATTAGTTGCCACGGCGATGAATAAAAGATGATATGTCTGCAGAAGTGGGTACTTCCTCGGGGAGCCGTCTGGGGTCTGAAACGATGAATAAACACTTTATGCCTCCCGTCTGCTGGTTGGGTGAAATGTGGCTGGATGGTTAAAGTTCCCTCCTCGTGATTTTCTTTGAATGTTTCTTGATGTTTCAAATGGACCCTCATGTTCCTCATGTTGCTTCACCAGCAGGCGAGGGTGAAGTCGCGCGCTGATACTTGTCGCTCAGCGTGGATTTTCATTCATTTTTCATTATTTCACAAATATTCCAGGGGCTCGGTTGCTGCCCCAGGCGTTCCCCCTTTTAAAGTCAGTGGAGACGGACAGAAAGCTGCTGCAGAGCAACACATTACGCCGGAGAAAAATCATCATTGCATAACTTATTTACTTCCAATATGCTTTTATTTGTTGTCTTAATTTGCAAATGGAATTGTTTCCCTCTTTTGGTTGTATTAGTGTCCACGCACGAGGAGCAGTTACAGCTTTTTTCTGCGGAAACTGATATTGTTCTATAGCTGGGATCCCCTGACGGCTCCATGTGATGCATAATACATAGCTGTCAGAATCAGTCCTTTATCCTTCACTAAAGAAAGATGGAGAGAGAAAGATGAGAACTGATCCGGGAGAAACATCAACAGATAAGAGCAGGATGCACAGTAAAAAGAAGAGGAGAAAGTGCATCTGTTGTGATTATCCAGGGTTGCAGAGGCTGATCAATGAACTAATTAGATGATTTACAGAAAAATAATTTTGTTAATCAGTGATTGTGTTCAACAGTCTCTTGTTCCAGCTTCTCATTTGTGAGGATTTGCTTTGTGTGGACGTCCTGTTGGGTTTTTAGGACATTGTATTGGACATTTTTCACAAATTTAGACATTTAGTAGACTAAATAATCAGCAGATTAATCAATAATGGAAATAATTTGAGGTTGTAGCTCCAAGTAAAGTAATTTTTGCTTTCCTGTACACATTGACACTCATTCCGATGCTAAAAAAGTACAACAAAGTGCAAAATAGCGTCTCAAAATCTGGACATAAATGTCATGTTTACATCTAAATTCAACCAATCACAGAGCATAAATAGTGACTTATATTTACGACTATAACCCCATATATTTGTTTTGCTCAGTCAAGTTGCTGAATCTGAATCTGAAGTTCTAGTGCTGAGATTGTGTTTATTTATTTATTTTTTGTTCTAACCGGCTAATCAGTAGAACTGTAGTCAATCCAAAGCGTGTTTAGCCCGGCGGCAGCCGTGCTGCTAATGGACTCCTGTGTAATGGAGTCCATAATAATCCTGGAGCATTTCGTAATCATCGGGGCTATAACAATTCCAGCAGATCTGCGCTAGCATCTGCTTATGCAGTGGCCATGGAAACAGGTTTCAGACCCATTTACCCCTTCATCTGAATAAACGCACGTACACCCACGGACATCCAGGTCCTCCAAGTACACGTGTGCATGTAAATGTGGCTCACAAGGGCGCCGTGCGTTGTTTTAGTGTGCACGTTAATACAAGCATGTTGCTGACAGTACAGCACACAGTCGTCCTCAAATGTATTAAAGAAGGAAAAAACAGCTGAAATAAGTTGAAATTGACAAAGTAATAATACATTTTAAAAAATATGAAAATCATGACATTGCTTTTGAATTGTGGTTCAACAGAAATATTAAAAAAAAAACACAAAAAAAAAACAAGCAAACAAGCATGATGGGACCTGTAAACTAATATTTTCTTGAACAACTCTTTGAGCCAATCAGATGTTTTATGTAACTCTCAATCAGACTTGTGCACCTGTTGACAGGTATTCTGATTTCACTACTCATCAGCAAAGTGCTCTCATTTGTCTGGGACAGTTATTTATTTTTATTTTTTTAATTATTCTTTTCAACCACAATTCAAAAGCAACATCTCATTTCACTAAATAATAATTTAGCAAATTTTTATTTATTATTACTTTTTTCAGTTTCTAGTTATTTTAGTGACTATTGTGAATTTTGCTTTTTCTTTAATGGAAGGATATGAATACATTTGAGGGTGACTGTACATAGTTTTAAGAGGGCAGGAGGTTTAGCACATGATAAACTAAAAAATAGCGATAAAATCAATCAGCTGGCGTCATTGTTCAGTTAAATTGTAAAACATAAGCTGAACTTATCCTTTAGAAATGAACTGAAGATGAAAAAAGCTGCAGGACCTCTATGTGCTTTTCTTTGCCCACCTCACATGTTCAGTCTTTCTTTAGGCGCTTTCACACTTGGCGGCCACATGATCGCTGTACTGACACTCTGTATACGGCAGCAGCAGTAGTATGCACTGTCAGAAGGATTTCCACGCAGAGCGCATACGAACCTGACATGGCAGCTTCCTGTAATATAGTTTGTGTCCTTTTCATGGTGTGTCCTTTTCTGCCCTCTTCTTCTTCTTCTAATTACCCTGAGTGCACTTTTTTTTTCTCCATCACCGTCTCCTCTTCTGCTCTCCTGTCTCTGTCATCCTCCCGTCACTCTTCCTCTCCTGTTTCCTCTCCTTCCTCCTCCTCCTCATAGCCTGAGGGACTGGATGCCTCCATTCCCAACCTGGGCTGGTGTGTGTTTGTGCTTGACACTTTACACATTCTCTCATACATGCACATATTTATACCCCAACCCTTTTTTTTTTCTCTCTCTCTCTCTCTCCTGCCATGGGAGACCCTGCCTGTTTGAATTATTTCAGAGTTCGTGGTTAAACAAGACAGCCCGAGGAATGTCTCTGTCTCTCTGCTTTCTTTCATGTCTGCGCTCCTCAGTGAGCTTTGACTGTGGCTGAAGGGAATGAGGAGGCAACCGGGGAGGATTTCTAGAAGTTTCATTTGTTGCTGTTTAATCTTTTAGACTCTTAACAAAAACAGCATTCCTGCAAGAGTTTCGCATGCTCGGCGAAGAGCGAGGAACCCTTCAATTTGAGGCTCGCAAACAAGCCTTATTAGAGGTCTTTCTGCTCCGAATGCTCTTTATGACTCAGACACAAAAGAATCCAACACCTTTAAGTATGAACACAGAAAGCATTTCAAAGAATAAGCAACAAAATGGGAGGTAATAACACACAGGATTGGGCTAAATGGTGTGTGTAGAGTTATTGCATTGCTGAGGCTTTTTATTCTAACGATCAAATGTGTTTTTGTTTTTGTTTTTTACAGACTGAATGTGACCTGGAAAAAGGTTTGGAGATGAGGAAGTGGGTCCTGTCTGGGATCTTGGCCACGGAGGAAACGTACCTCAGTCACCTGGAGGCGCTGCTGCTGGTGAGAACACCAACCACATACAGTACACCCATAGAGTCCAGCATTACTGAGTCCTAATGTGGCAGTTTGTCGATATACAGGGCGGTTATTCCTGTCTGTGTGGGTTTACTAGA
>NW_007578534.1:140050-184091 GCF_000690725.1 Stegastes partitus | reverse complement strand
TTATCTGCTCTGTGTAAACACAGCCTGCAGTTCAGCCCAGTTCAGCGGTAAAGTCTCTGAATTGTTATTACGTGAGTGTCACAGCTGAGTCACTAATGACTTTATGTTTGCAATAAGGAGACCACAATGTTTTGGTTGTAATGAAATCTGGTTTTTGCGAATCGTTTGGGGAATTTTTTTAATGAGATGAAATGAGAGTTGTTGCATAAAGTGATTTTGTTGTAATATCGGGATTTTAAACTGAAACTCTTTAAAAATTAAAAAACCAATAACGGTTTCTGTTTTATCAGTTTCTGGCTCCGATAAGTGGTGCAATTTTGATATTATTTATCTATTTTTTGTAATATAAGGTGCATTTCAAGCATTTAAATTGTGAAAAGTCAGTCGAGTCTAGATGTATCGCATCCACAGAGCACATAGATTTTTTTCAACTTTTGAATCAAGGTAGCACTCCCTCCCTCTCAAATATTTTTAATTAAGAGTAGGCAGCTAGTTTTAGCAAAAAACTGATGAACTCAATTCTGCCTAGAAGTACGTTACGTTGCTAAAGAGGCCTGTTATGTAGGAGTTTGTGAAGACCAAAACAGAGCTAGAGGAAAAGTGAATTCTACGTTTATGTTCATCTGGTGGCCAGAAAAGTAGAACTTCACTGAAATAATACTAATTCTTGTAGCTTGTCATAAAACCATCTAAATGCTTAAATAGTGTCAAGCATGTAGAGAAAAGGAATGTCTATCTAAGCATTACCTAACAGGATCAGCAGTAAAACCTGTGAGGATAGCTGAATGAACAAAGTTGTGCCTTTAACTGCTCGTGAGTCTTCAGGTTCTTTTATCAAGGAGAGAAAAAAACGTGTCACAGCCTGGCTTCATAAAAACAGCAAAGGACTGGGGGGTTGGATGTAAAACTGACAAAAGACAGTCATTGTGTACTTAACATGTGAATCAGTTAAAACATTGAGGTTACTGCATTAAAAGCATCCACATGTCCAAGAGTTCACTGGAAGTCTTGAATGTGAGTCACATTCCTATTTATGCAGCTGTTGCTTTGTTCCTGCTAATATGAATCAGAGAGCCAGAGCTCGCTCTGCAGACTCGTATTGAGTTCACAAACGAGCGCTCACAGTTTAAATAAAGACGCCCCGTTTGCTCCTCTCAGCCCATGAAGCCTCTGAAGGCCGCCGCGACGACGTCACAGCCGGTGCTCACTGTGGCCCAGATAGAAACCATCTTCTTCAAAGTGCCTGAGCTCTACGAGATCCACAAGGAGTTCTACGACGGACTTCTGCCCCGCGTCCAGCAGTGGAGCCACCACCAGAGAGTCGGGGACCTCTTCCAGAAACTGGTGAGGCTGGAATTTATTTACCTTTTTTGTGTGCAAAAAAAAAGAAAAAGATGACCTCAAAGGTTTGGGGTGTCCGTGGTGGTGGTGTGTTACTGTGTGCGCTTGTGTGCACCCGTGACAGCGGAAGCGCCCCCCGGGGGGGCAACTGCCTGACATTACCCCTAATCAAAGTGACAACATCGGGCACCCGAAAAAGTTGACAGCATTGGAAACGACACTCAGGGTCCGGCTACATTTCTGACCTGTGGACGCAGAGCCAGAGAGCCGGAGCGACATCATTCATACTAATGTTGTTTCTTCAATCAGGAGGCAGCGTTTGTTGGCTAGATTTGATAAAACAATAAAAAAAAAAAAACCAACAAGGACGGGATTTGATTTGTGCTTCTTTTATCATTTCAAATTGAATCAGAATCAACCCCTTTCTGTCTATTTCCGCCTAAACAGATGCTCGCTCTCTTTCCGTCCCGCAGTCGTTTGAGCCAAAGATGTCGGGGCCAAATGTACACTGGGCCTATTTAATCATTTTCACAATGGGTCAATTAACCCACAATGAATCATTTGTTAATTCTCTCCGAAATACTGCTCCTCTCCCACTGGTGTCTCCCTCACTCCCTCTCTCTCTCTCCTCCTCAGACTCACTTGTGCTCGAACACACACACACACACACACACACACACACACACACACACACTTGCACAGAAAGAGGTGCAGGCGTGTTTCACAATGCCGCCTTTTTGCTTCAGGCAGCTGAGGCCATCACAGAACTGTGCGCTTTGTGTCTCGAAGAAGCTGCTATAAATAGGAGCTTCTCTCTCTCTCACACACACTCTTACTCACACACTCACACACACACTCACACACACACACACACACTCTCTCTCTCTTTCTTATTAGCTTATCTCAGGAGGCTCACCCTTGAGACTCGGCTAAGAAATTAGGTTTTAATTTGTATTTTTTGCTGTCAGAGGCACAAAATCCAATTTTTTATCAAATGTTGGTAATTATCAAATTGTTTTACAGGTTTTTTTTTGTGTGCGTGTCTGCATTTGATTCCTTCCTCTCGGTCACATCGAGGCTCCCGTCCAACCAAACTCGCCCACAGTCGGTTCCGTAAAAGATGCGATGACATCATTCTGATGTGGGCAGTAAAGAAATATGGTGCGAGCGCAGTGATTGTCGGCTGAACGGGGAGTAACGCTGCACGGTTAGTCTGCTAGTGTGACATCGTAAAAAGAGAAGAAGAAAAAAAAACAATAGCACACCAGTAGAATAATGACTTCTCCAGCTGTCGGACCTGTAAATCTGCAGGGCAAGGTTGAGTAGAGGTGAAATCTGAAGAAGATTGCACCAAAATAAGAAATGCATACTTGTAGATCTTTAGATGGACATCGAAGGGGGACAGTGAAGGAAATCAGGTGAATACATTTAAATGGGGGACTCACTGCTGACGGCTCTTGCATGAGTTGGTACCCCAGAAATGCACGTTTTTAATTTTGCAACCTCAAATCAAGTTAAATTGGAAGCTGGAGCTGATATTTGCATATCCCAGCGCTGGTTTCTTTGTACATTTACACATTTTCTTTGTCTGGCTCAACCATTACGTCATCCAGGAAGAGATTTTTTTCCACTCTCTGTATTTACGCTTTGTCTATCAGTCTTTGTCGCCCTTACCTCATAAACCTACACGTCTGTCACACATTGATGCATTCACACACATGCTAGCCGAGGTTCTACCCCGCTCCATCCCTCTATCCAGACAGTAGGTAATGAAGGTCAGGGGGAGAAGACGCTGAGCCTACAAAAAGGGTTAAAAAAAAAAAACGGAGGGGGGAAAATGCTACATGACAGCCGCTCGGTTAGGAGGAGGAAGAGAGGGGGGAGATTAGATGGGAGTAGAGGAGGGTGATACAGACAAGGACTCAAGGGGGAGGAGGAGGAGGAGGGAGAAGGATAGGAAGTCAACTAGGCAAGTAGATTTAGGCCGCCGCAGCCGTGATGGAGCTGTCTTAGCATGACTCTGAAATCTGCAAGGGGAGCTTAGGAATCATAAAACATCAGAACAAGGACGACGGAGAGAAAAGAGGAAGAGGCAAAGCGTCAGTGACGGGTTGTGAGTGTCGGGGAGAAGTGTTTGAAGGCGGAAAATAGGGCGAAAATCACACTCGTGTTTCTGCTCCTCGTCAAGACACGATTCATGCACGGCGGCAAAGACAAAGACGGACGGACAAACTGACAAACTGCCTGGAAGACCAAAAAACACCTGACGGGACGTTGTTCTTTATAACTATTATCGTGGTTCAGGTTACATGATTGATCATGTGAGGATGATTAGAACTTGATCCACAGCATTTTACCTCAAAGTGTTCTGGTTTGTGACCATTTGCAAAAGAAATCACCCTTATGTACTATTCGCACTTGATTAGCATTACCTGGGGATCTCTGGTAATTTGTGAATTAGCCCCCCACGTCTGGGTTTCTTGCATTTACTCGGATTTACTGACATGGCGTCAAATCTGTGAATAACGGGCCTTCAGGGCGTTTGTATTAAGCCTGTTCAAAGATACGCCTAGAAAAATGTTTCTTACTGCAAGCTGCTATGCATGTCATCCATCTCAATGTCCTCCGAAGTATCCCTCTTCTTGTTGACCTGGTTTTGCCATTTCTGCAAATGGTCCATAGGCCTGTTGTGTGTAGGCCTACTCCTGAATTTGCACTGAAAATCCATCCATCCATTATCTATACACCTTAATCCTCACTAGGGTCATGGGGGGCTGGAGTCTATCCCAGCTGACTCAGGGTGAAGGCAGGTTCACCTGGACAGGTAACCAGTCTATCACAGGGCTACACTTAGAGACAGACAACCAAGCACACTCACATTCACACCTACGGACAATTTAGAATCACCAATTAACCTCCTCCTTAACGCTGCACGGAGAGAACATGCAAACTCCATGCAGAAAGATCCTGGGTGTCCTCACCGGGACGCGAACCGGCGACCTTCGGGCTGCGAGGCAACAGTGCTAACCACCCAGCCGCCTTGCACCTGTCAATAATTTCCACTGCAGCCTCCATAATGCAACTGGTAAAGAGGTAGAAAAAGGCGTGCAATAGATAAACAAAAACTAAAATACCCCCCAGTCACTGAGATGCAGATTCGCACGGGACTAGTATCACAGGCGAAACATGGTCGGTGATTTGCGGTGGAATTTTCACTTTAAAAATTACAGACAAGGCGCATTCACACGGGATTAAGATCACAGACATCCTCCGCAATTATTATAAATCACCACTGGTCCCAAGATAATCCCGTGCAAATAGGACCTTATTTTGTATTTAAAGCTCCTCAACAATTTGCTAAACTAAAATAAATACGATAGACTTTGTACCTACTAAAAATCAGCATGATATCATCGGCGTTGTGGGAACGTTGCACCACCGCGAAGCCCCGCACAGCTTCTATCATTTAGTCATAAATGCAACAAAAGCTCTGTAACTGTTCACATCAATTATATCGCCGTAGACTAAACAGTGCTTCTTCTCTTTGTAAGAAAATATCCTGAGTCCTCTCAGAGCGCCTCGCAAACCAAAACTAAATCCAGCCTTCTCGTTTAACGGCCCCAAACTCTGTCATGAGGCTGTTTTCTTAATGTTGTTTTCCGCTGTGGATTACACGCACATACTCTCGCACGGGACAAATCCCGAAGTGAGAAATCCGAACACCTAAGCAGTTTCTTTCATCACCCAAAGCCTTTTTTTTTTTTTTCTCCTCGCTCTGATACTGTGGCTGCAGTCGGTAAGCCTTCGTGCCGCCGTGTGTGGCTCCGTGGATGTGGCTGGCAGACATTCGGGCTCTCTGTTCTCGCCACAGTCGAACTGTCACGCTCTGAATGGCCTCTGCTGTGGTGCAGATTGTGTGGCCCAGGGCAGGACACAGGATTGCAGGATTATGAAAACTCGCTTTTTCCCTTCCTTACCTCCTTCTTTTCCTTGCTTCTTTCTGGTGTGCAAATGTGTGCAAAAGCGGCCTTTCGGGACGGTTCTGCCGCCTGGAATCCGTCGGCATGTCAGTCGAGGACAGTCGTTTGTTAACAAAGGAGGCGCTTATTTCAGGCCTGTGTTTGTTGTGTTTTCTCGGTGGCACATGACACGCAGACTCGAAGCCGTAGATGGTTTTTTTTTCTTTTTGCACACACAAAGAGAGATCTGTCACACATTGTAAATGCCAGCGGTAACAAAATAAGTGCAAGTGATGTTTAGAAAAAAAAAGAACAACTTGTGACTATACATTCCTGCCAGAATCGGTTTTCACACAACCAGCGATCGTGGGGGTCAGATTCTAAAAATAGGATGCGACAGGATGGATGAGTTTAGTCGGAGACGAGAATAGTTAGCGGCTCGCTTCTTTATTTGTAGAGGTTTGGGGTTAAAAGTCTAATTAGAAAACGCTCTACACGTGGCAACAGATTAAAAATGAACAGAAAAGTTAGATAGATAAAATACATTGAACCTCACCAAGTAAGAAAACAAAAAGTACTCAGTTTAACTTGTGACAGCAAGTTTATTCAGAACCTTAATGCATAAATCTAGTTTGGCTCTTGTCTCTGTGTCTTTTTGTCATCATTTCTATCAGCAGTAATTGTATTAGATTTAGTGACAGACTGATTTATCAACTGGCCGATTAATCAGGCCAATAAATCATTTTGAGAGTTGACTGAGTAGCAGGGGACTGGCGAACAGGGGTTATGTTCGGTTGAAAATCAAGTTCTTTACTTTGTTGGCATCTCCATATGCTGGTTTTTTATCTCCTCCTTGAAACCTCAGTGTACAGATAAAAAACATAGATTCAGACCTCTGTAGTTTCATTCATAAACAAATCTAAGAAATTAGTCCTGCTAACTTTCATGTTGGGGGTTTTCTTCTTCTTCCTCAGAATCAGTTGCTGGTTTGAACATGTATTTTTTGAATTACTCCAATAATACAACATGACATTGTGTAGCGTAAAGTAGTTTTGTAGGTGAGCTGGTGTGCTCGAGCTGCAGTGAGTGGCGAAGGGGTGAGTGGATAAGAATGACGAAGGCTTCAAAGATAGTTTTTTTTCTAAAGGAAGCAACCGTGTGGAGTTACCATGAAGCCATATAAAGGCAGGAAAAAACACTAAATATTTCATTTTGATGCACAGACATGAGGTTTTAAGGGTGTAATCACTGTCCAAAGAGTAATTTTAAGTCAAAAACCAGCAGGGAACTTGAGCGCAATAAGCCACAGTTTGAAACTACCTGCGGTACAGAGAGACTTAGTGTTTTAGTGTTAGTGAGCTATTATAATTTAACAGCAGTGCAGAGACGATGCAGATGCTCATTTAAGTTTTAGCAATTCTGTGTCTCGTTTATTCGTATTGTTATATTTTGTCTGATGCAAGAAAACAACAGCATGAAATCAGGGTTATGTATCAGCCATCGACCGCCCTGCTCTCTAAATGTCGGCATCGGTAACTTAAAAAACCCACATCAGGTGACTTTTAGAGATCCAATGATATAGCACCATTTAAAACACTTTGTCAGATCATCCTGACTTGTTTACGAATCGTCAGGTTAGCAGAAGGAAAACAGCAGAATTATTAGCCAAGCTTTCCACTGTTGTCATCCATCATACTTACTGTATGTGTTCACACAATGACTTCTTGGTTCAACTTTGACCGTCTTCACTTGTCATAATCGTGTGTTCATCGTCCTTCTACGCTGCTCTCACTTTACCTCCAGATAAACTCGCTGAATGGACGTAGCTGAGCCGACGTCTTGTTTGCAACCTTTCTAATCGCCTGCTCGCTTCTTCTCACAAGGCCGATCCCAGCAACAAGTGCTCACAGCTGATACAGATTGTGGTTAGAACCTTGAAAGTAAGACCCAGGTTGTAATAAACCTGAAGCGCCTGGAACGGACAAAAGGCATCCGTCCACATTACCGGAGCTCTGCACAGGCTCATGTGGGGCTAAAAGGTCTGAAATACAGCGAGGTGCTGGATGATAAGAGCATTAAAGGTAATAATTCATGCTCAGTGCACTCAGGTAAGAGGTGCTTCTGTGTATGGTTTTCCTTTTAGAGCTGGGTGAGAGTGTGCAGTCCACACAAAGCCCGTCTCCACTGTACTCTCTCCTCCGCTGGCTTTTGTTCACCAGAATTGATTGTCCTTTTGTTTGCCGCCGAGATGGATCGCAGCGCTGGCAGGCAACGTTCGCTGGAGTTTTATTCAGCCATCCAGCTTCCTAAATGTGCTTTCATAGCCTCCGTTACACCAGTCATTAATTACTCGCCCCGGCGCGGCGCAGGTCTCGCCGGTTGCCGGGGCAACGGGCTGCGAGGACCACCGTGGTTACGCGTTGTTGTCGTCTTTGCCTTCCTGGTTGTCTCGTTCGATTATCTGCGTGTCACATGGAGACTCTCAGACTCAGCTGCCTGAGCTTAATCTGTTTTCCTCAGCTGTGAAATTTCAGGGATCGTGCATCTGACTATAATGTCACTGGGGGGATTTTAAGGAAACTTTTTAGTTATATTTACTCTTTAAACTGATGGTTTGACAATAACAGGACAGACAAAGGTTTTTATAGTGACTGAGAAGTTTGGAGTCTGTTTGGGTTTGAGTTTGATTACTTTCACTCCTACAGTCCATCAACACTTGCTTAAACTTGGATGATTTCCTGTCGCTGGAGCAGAAATGTCTCTTTCTTTTCCTTGACATGCATTTTATGAAACTTCTCTTTTGAATATATGAAGACACTGAAATGAAAAACATCAACAAACATGATCTGAAGACGTACATGCAGAGTACTGCAGTTAAAACTCCTGTACTAATAAAATAAGATGAAAGTGAAATAACATTAAAGGTCCCATATATGGTTGATCCCAGCTTCACAAGCGAGAAAGAATTCAGCCCAGGTGCTACTTCACACCTAACTAACCAATAGTCATGCAGCTTGAACTGATGCAGAGGGCGTTTTCTTCTTGAATGGGGCAAAAACAGCAGCAGCAGCTTGTTGGTTTTTAGCATAGACTGTATAAAAGATGGACGTAGCTACCGTGACGTCACCCGTTGGTTTCTGCACTGAGAACATGAAGCCAGGGTTTTGCTACTTCCTGGTTGACATCTTGGATTTTTGGAGCCAGTGACGCAAAAATCGTTGGAGGGGGGCGGAGCCATAGGAGCAGCGATTGGTCAGACGGATTGAGAGGCGGGCCCTCTCTGCCCCGCCCACATTTACCGCCTTCTGCTCGCTTCATCTGTGTGGTCGTTGCCGACTGTCAATCAAGCCAGCCACGCCCCTTGCCCTGCAAAATGTGGACGATTTTTTAAACATTCAGTATTGATTTATTTTCAGATTGGCCACCTGATCTCTGGATTTGATTATGAAAACTAATAAGAAAAAAATCCTGAGCTGTAGGAATGCAGTATTTCTTGATCTGTGATCACTTCTTTTCCAATTCCAGTCTATGGGAGCCAGGGCTTTGTGGAGCCAGGACTAGCGGACGTAGTGATATTGCAGGTTTTTGACACTTCCGGGTTGGCTTCATTTTTCAGGGCCACTTGCTACGTCCATCTTTTATGCAGTTTATGGTTTTTAGACCAAAACAACCTGTTAAGAACAACTCTACAACCAGAGATTATACAGCCACGGTGAAGTGAACCATCTTTGCAGAATTTTGAGCTAAAAAACACACATGAAACTTTGATTAATTTGCTGAAAAAGGACACAATACGGAGCCTTTAAATTGGGGAAAACAGAGTCTTACTAGCAGTCGAATCGGTTCACCATTCCAGCTGTCATCTCTGTATTACACCACTCCAGGAAATTGTGACAGACGCTCAGAATTTTCCAAAACTTATTCAGTTAAATTTTATTTATATAGTGCTAATTCACAACATAAGACCTTACAATATTATATTACAGAGAGAAAACAAACAGAAATCCCTTCTAGCAAGCCCTTTGCCAACAGTGGAAAGAAAAAACTTCCTTTTGATGGCAAGAAACTGCCTCGACCGGTCGGGGTGAGAGGAGAGGGGAGATGGAGGGGCTTTTTTTATGTGTGTGAAACAGCTTATCTTTTGAAGAGCAAAGTAAAATGTCATTCCTTTCAGCCACTGAGAAATTCCACAGAATGTTTGTTTCTGCCTCAAGCAGGCGATGCACCATTTAGCCTCCAACAAACAAACACTTGAGCGGAGACACTTGGACTGTTTGAAGTATTCTGGGTAAATATTCAGAATCCATAGTTTGGGATTAAGAGGCACCTCCTCGCCGGTATCTGACAGAGCAGATCCAGCGACTGACACATATTTACGTACGTCTAATTAAAACGTAAACCTCACCGCCTTCCTCTGTTTCTGTTTCCCCTCCTCGCCACCAGGCCAGCCAGCTGGGAGTTTACCGGGCGTTTGTGGACAACTATGAGCTGGCGGTGGAGACGGCGGAGAAGTGCTGCCAGGCCAACACGCAGTTCGCTGAAATCTCTGAGGTAAGAAGGAAAAAAAAGGAGAGTGACCAGAAAATTCGCCGGTTGAAGTTTCGCTGTTTGTTCCGTTCTCTTTGATGTCCCGAGCAGTGCTGTATGTAATTAAAATAAAAACCAGTGCACGCTCAGCTGAGCATTCACCACATTACACTGAAATGTTTGTTAAGACCCCGTCATTTCTGGCTTTACGATAATACGCGAGTGTCAGATTGTATTTCCAACGTACGGTTTCAGATGGCAGTGGTTGATGACATTATTGCACAAAATGGCAAAGTTACGTCTGCAGGATGTTGACATAAACCGGTTGGTCTTCTGTAGCTCTGCACTTATTTATAATGTAAATCTCTACCTGGCTGCAACTGTTAGTTAGGTATTCAGTTTCTAAAGTAAAAATACTAATTCAGCATGTAGAAATACTCATTTACAAGTAAATATTACCTTCAAATTTACTGACATCTTCTATCCTTGGGTTAAATGTGACCCCAGTAATTTAAACCTCCAGAAAATATCAGAACTAAAATTGTTACCTAACTTTATGTATACATAGCCCTTTAAATAAAACTGAAAAAATATGTTAATGACTTATTTAGAGATGTTAAACATTTAATGGGGTCAAATTGACCCCAAACATAATAGGAGGGTTAAGTAGAATTTAGCAGGGACATGTAGTTAAAGTCCTGGTTTCACCCACCTGCCTGATTATTATTTATTACGTAAGACATTGTTGGATTGTTCACACTGAAGCATCAGTGTGTCAGCAGCACGTTGCTGTTGTAGCTGCTGCAGGTGGAGCTGCTTCAAACGACATATATACAGTTTTACATACACACATAAGGATTAATAGAAAAGGGAAGAGAAAAACAAAGTTGCAAAACAAACATGTTGCAAAATTTGAACATTTATTCAGGGAAAAGTCAATACTTAGTGAAGCTTCACTCATCCATCCATCCATCCATTATCTATACACCCAAATCCTATTCTAGTCTATCCCAGCTGACTCAGGGTGAAGGCAGGTTCACCTGGACAGGTAACCAGTCTATCACAGGGCTACACTTAGAGACAGACAACCAAGCACACTCACATTCACACCTACGGACAATTTAGAATCACCAATTAACCTCAGCATGTTACTGGACTGTGGGAGGAAGCCGGAGAACCTGGAGAGAACCCACGCTGCACGGGGAGAACATGGAGACTCCATGCAGAAAGATCCCGGGTGTCCTCACTGGGACATGAACTGAAGACCTTCTAGCTGCGAGGCGGCGATGCTAACCACTGATCCACCTTGCAGCCTGCTTTTCACTCACAGACATGTTAAATGTGACCTTGACTTCACTATTTTTTGTAAGACATCAGAAACCAAACAGGCTGGAAACCATTAATTTAATCTTAAAGAATGTTTTGTATTTGAAAAGTTTGCTATTTTATCCATTGTGTAAAATCTATACCTTAAAAGCTGTTAAATGAATACAGTGGAGTGAAAGCCTGAAGAAGCATGAAATGGAAATACTCCAGTAAAGTAAATGGACCTCGGTCCTTTCCACTCTTGGCCTCCTCAGCTGGACAGTTTGTGAGGAAAAACTCGCTCTTCCCTGGACTGAAAATGACTAACTTGCAGCGCAGTTTTAAATTATGCATTATTAGTGAAAAGAACTGTTTCTGAGAGGTGCTGAAGAGTCAGGAAAAATTTTCGCAGCTGCTTAATAGTTTTGTCCCTGACGTACTGTACTCGCAAAACACACTCCCATTATTCAGCCACACAGCTTTTATCATTTCCCTGCACTTAAATTTTAATGTTCTGCTGAACATTTCTATACAAACACAGCCAGAAGCAATTTGCTGTGTGTGTGTGTGCTCATGCATACATTATTGTTTGTCTGTTGAACGTTTGTGTACGTCATTTAAATGAAACAAAGCAGAGAACAGTGTGTGTTTTCTCTCAATGAGGCCTTGACTCGGTCTCAACCAGACTAAATGTGAGCCCACCTTCTACAGCCATGACAGTGCAACAGATTTAAACACTTTTCGTTTCCCTACACACGAGTGTCCAACCGGCTCTGAGCTTTTTCTTTTATGTCGGACAAGCTAGATGTGAAAAGGTTTGTGTTCATGCCTCAAATCTAGTTTTGGAGGCTGATATAACAAATCTGACCCTGGTTTAAACTAATCTGCATCCCCAGTAGTGTTGTATTCTGACATGGAGGGGAGCAGCGAGAGCGCTAACAGCATTACAGCGCTCCTCGTACGTTCTGAGATTTTCCTCTTTGTGCAGCAGCCACGTTAATGGCTTCAGATGCAGCCTCTTAAATCGAGAGTTGCGTGGGACTTCTTTAAAAACTGTACATTAAAAAAAGAGCAAATGTTCACCTCTCTATTAAACAGCTTTACATTAGCGGGATATAAAACACGAGCACGTCTGCCAAGCAGTCCGACGGCCAAGTCTCAGAGCCCCTATGCCGTTTCCTTCTCTTTTTTTCAAGCATGTGGCAGTTTCTGATACATCATCAGTCTTTGTCTATGTTTTATGAGGTCTAGCAGTCAGCGCTGAGGCTGGTATCTGCACGCGGGATGGGGAATTCATCATCCAGGGTTGTTAATGGCCTAAGTAATGATGCATGACTCTGAGCCATCTGAGCACGATGATGGGGGGAAAAGCTGCTGAGGATGGCATAATTAATTTGGAAGCGGATGACCTCAGAGCTCGAGCAAAGATAATATCCTCGCCGTGTTTTCAAGTCGCTGTTAATTGCACTGAACTGGGTTTTAAAGGTTTTTTTCTCAACGTTACTGTACCTGTGATTTACATCCAAACAGAATCTGAAGGTGAGGAGCCCGAAGGACTGCAAGGAGACTGCCAAGAACTCTCTGGAGGGTCAGTCATTTACTTTGTCCTATTAGAATATAATCTGAATGTACTGCCTGCAATATTTATTCAGTCATTTACACATTCGGTTTTATTTCTTTACAGCTTTACTGTACAAACCGGTGGACAGAGTGACGCGCAGCACGTTGGTGCTTCATGTAAGTAGAAGCAGAGATTGCAAGCTCAGCAATGCTCCTTAATAATGTCGCAAATTAGTTTCATTGTGTTTTAGAAATTGCCGTAATTACTGACAAATTAACCCAAGAAGACGTGACACAGAAAATCAAAGCAGTGCAGTTTGCCAAGAGTTTCAGACCAGAACATTTAATTTTTTGTTTTGTTTTTTTGAGGTATTTCTTTTGCACGCCAAGTACGACTGGATATTTTGCAGATTACTAATTCTATATAAATTACCTTTTTGCTTGCCTTTTGGTTGTGTGTATTTGTTTGTAGACAGTTTTCTGTCTTCTTGTACTAACGTAATGTTCATTTTGCGGTTGAGTGAAGCTGATTAAAGATCAAACCTTTACTGCAGGGAGTCTGGCTGTCTCTATATTTCATTTTAACATTTACTCTGCAGAGTCAGGGCCGAGTTTATTGCACCTATGAAAACGTAATAACCTTGAGCAACACTCCAAAAAGATGTCTGATTGTGTGATGCGTTTTTTTTTTTCGACTACTTTTTATGAATAGCACGGCTGAGCAGTTTGTAAACTTAATGCGCTGTGCTGTAACTGTTTAGTGCATAAACTTTGATGTATGTGATTTTGCTGAGATATTTTTACGTTTTTGCATCTTAATATTTCTGTGTTTCTCCCAGGACTTGCTGAAACACACGCCCACCAGCCACCCGGACCACCCGCTCCTGCAGGACGCCTTGAGAATCTCCCAAAACTTTCTGTCCAGCATCAACGAGGAGACGACGCCCAGGCGCCAGTCGATGACTGTCAAGAAGGGAGAGGTGAGTGTTCGGAGATGAAAAAAATATGCCCGTGACTGTTGGATACTGAACCCTGAGCAGCTTCTGGGCGTTTGTTTGCTTCTGTCACAATTTTTTTTTACTGCGTGTCTATGGAAACAGCAAAGTAAAGTTCGGGGGAGAAATCAGAAATGTGTTCTGTGCAGTATGACACAATAATAATGCTATAAATCATAAAAGAAAAGACACAAAGGTTGAATGGATTTAAATATTTATTGTAACACATTATTTTCAAAACTTGCAAAATGCACGTACAAAAGTTTTCCAGCATATATAGCATTTGATAAAAATGATGACTCTCTGTTTACTGTAGGTACTTAGATTGTTGCCTCCTATCTGCTCTGCATGAACACAGCCTGCAGTTCAGCCGAGTTCACCTGAACAGTCCCTGGACTTTTGTCATATGTCTGTTGGGTCATGTGCATCACTATCGGCTTACTAGCTGCAATGCAGAGCACAGAATTTTTCGTTTTTTTAATAGGATCTGGTGAAAGCAAACGGTTTATCGTTGGTGAATTTTTAAGTGACGCATGTAGAAAGAAGGGATTTTGATGAAATATTGTGATTTTAAGCTCAGATTTGGCTCATTATCTTGACTGAACTACATCTCATACGTGATGTTTTTAAGTCCTGTTTGAAAATTGAAAATCCAACATTTCTTCGTGTTTTTATAGTTTCTGGATGTGAAAAATTATGTAATCTGAGCAATGTTCTTAAAAGATAAGATTCCATTTAAACCAAGCGGCTGATTTTGGGGCTCAGAGCAATAAAACAGCTAATCTGCAGGATAATATTATTGCACTTTGCTGTTTAACACTACAACATCTTTATTGCATGTCATGCTGTAGCTCGAAATGCTTTTGTTTAAATCCGTATGTGACTCTTAGCTGCAGCCAACACTGATGCATCATTGCACAACTCATGCAGAAAAACCCCCAAAATTGTGATTACACCTTTAATAATAAAATCAAGCCAACTTTCACTTTCTGAAACTGAAAGAAACAGCTTTGACTTGTTCCTAACAATCAGTTTAATTTGATTTAATTGAAATTAAATGCGACCGAGCACTCTTGGCTTTTAAGTTGCTCACTCCAGCTCTGATGCACTTGGTTGTGCGTGATGATGTCATGACCCCGCCCTCTAAATAACCTTGAAGTCGGTGCCAAACGAGCGTACAGGGGCCGCCAATCTGCAGCCTAAAGCAGAGCCCATGTCCTTATATGGTCATGCCAGGATTGCCTTGTTGGAGCTGATTCTGTGTTTTGCTCCCCCCCAAACCCTCCAACACCTCCCCACCCCCCACCGCCTCCCTCCTCCCCGGAGATGACTTGCTGCACATGAATGGATGCCTCTTGATTGATAGCTTGCGTGACACTGCCGTACATAACGCCTCGTAATGAGCCGCCGGTCCGCTCTGACTGGCAGATTCCAGCTTAATTATTCATAAACCGAGGGAGGGAGGGAGCCGGTCGAAGAGGCTCCTCCCCCCGGCTCACAGGGGGGTCATTACCGCACCCTTTCACACACACACACTTTCTTCCTTATGTTTGCTTTTGAACACACACACACTCACACACACACACCTCCCTTAATGTCCCCGCAGGCCTCAGCTTCCATCTCGGTCCGTCCAGGCCTCCACACCAGTCATCAAATATTTATCGTGGATACATGAAAGCAGCACATGGAAATCAATGGGGCTCATTATATTGTACCTCACCATATATCGGGTGTATAATAGACTTTTTTTTTTTTTTGTCTGTGTTTCACTGAATGAGCTCAACATGTAAGAGTCAGTCATCAAAACGGTTAATTTCATCACTTGGTGGACAAGTTGAGAAGATGACGGTGCTTAAAAACAGACACGTAAGGATAATACTTTAGATGCGTTGATTATTTTTAAGTTAAGCTACACAAATACAGCCACAGTGTTGATTTGAACACGACTCGCAAGGAGCATATTTGCAAAACGGCACGACAGACTGTTTAAATCAGGTTATTTGCAATCTCCTCTAGTTATTCTGTTGTCGTGACGGTGATGAGAAGGAGCAAAAAACAATCCGATGGCTGCAGTGGAAATAGGCCACGGAGCTTTTTTCTGATCTGACCTGAAATCTAAAGAACCGAGGGAACGCTGGAGTGTCACTGTTGCCCTCCATGCGTGCACACTGGTGAGTAACCTGTGGTTTTGGTCAGTGGAGGCATGCAGCAGCAGCAGCAGCAGCAGCAGCAGAGCGGCGCAGGTGGCCCCCAGAGGCCCTGGCTCGGCCACAGGAGGGGAGGCGACAAACAAGACACCGCTTAATTAAAATGCAAATGATGGCGCTCATGTCCTCGCTCTGCTTTGTTTGCCTTTGGGAAAGATATGCTCCTGATGTGAGTGTTGCTCGTGGAAGTGTACACGCTCACTTTTTCTCTCCCCCCTATCATTACACACAAACATGTCCTCGTACAGGCCGCGCTGTGCAGAGGTGCCCCTTAAAGCCCATAATCTAAATATAGACCCGCGTCCTTTGTAAGATCCTGCCATTACTTTGCGCACATGCTCTCGGCGAGGCTTCTCCAGGAGATGGTCAATATTTAATCTGCGTTCTGTGCTGTCAGCGCGCTCGGCCTCGCGTCGCTCCGCCTGCCGACGTGCCGGTCAGCTATTATGAGAAACGGAGAAAGCTGCATTTCTCCTACTGGCTGTTAGTTGTTATGAAAATGTCATCTGATGCGCTGAGACAGCTGGTTTGTTAAGGATGTGTCTCTCCCTAGAAGCAGAGCGAAGCAGCAAAAGCCAGATTTGAAATTCATCAGTTTACTGATTTAGAAATGAGCCTTCGCTGGACTTTGTCTGCATCCAGAGATTAAACAATGAACTGAACAAGAACAAAGGTGCGTTCGGTCTGTCAAGCCATCAGTCATTGGTATGAATAAAACGTACTCGTGAGAGCAGCGTTTTTTGGTCTGTTACCTGTATTAATGTAATCCATCCTTTAATGTTCTCTCTTTATCATGAGATCAATGGAGGAGAGGATCACCACGGAGGCCTGATGGGTAGTGGGGTTCTCCAGTGGTGTCCATCTCAAGTCTGGTTCAGCTACTCCACTGTTCAGACAAATCTAGTAGTTCTTGTATTTGCATTAATCAGCATTCCTGAGGTTCTTTCTGGACAGTAATCCAGCCTAATCTGCTGCTAGTGATCCAATCAGTGATCTAGTCTACTGTAGGAATTTGCTGAGGTCATCTAAATAGGTTTTGTTGTTGAATCCACATAACGATGTACAAAACCTCTGGTGCTGATTTCCTAAACAGTGGTGTATCTGGCCATCATTCCTACTCCCAGTTAATCCAAAAATTAGCAAGAAAGTGAACCGTGGAGGCCATGAAAACATCTCAGCTGTCCAATAAATGCACCCAGCTATCCCTCACAATGACCACACTCTTAATTATGCATAACTTTAAGCTTTAATACAATATAAACAGATGAGTTATTTTAAAATCCCCCCACTGTACCGTTATTATGAATGGAGGAATTAACTATAGAGACCAAAAGCGGTTTTTGCACAAGGCTGGAAATATGTTTAATATCAGCTGTAAAGTTGAACATTTTAACATCTGTGGGGATTGACTCACTTTTGGACGCAGCCTCAAGTGGCCACTCGAGGGAACTGCAGTTTTGTGTTGACACTTAGTCGAATCGCACTCTTTCCACAAGACTGGAAGCTGTAGATTTTACATTAAGCCTTTCTGAGTTGTGCTGTCCAGGAATAGAGCAGCCGTGAGGAATCCGGCTATATAAGCGTATTCGTTTTGTGTTCTTTCTAATTGATTTGCACAGAAAAAATAAGTTAAACTAAAAGACACCAGCTGAGCATGTGAGATTTTCTTATAAGTTTTGCTTAAAAATGTGGCTTAAACAGTTAAATGACACTTGGTATAGAAAATTAGAATAGACTCATTGTAAATTTTGATATATTTAGAACTGGATAACACACTTTATTTTAAAATATGACATAAGGCGAGGAATCATAAGCAAGAAAACGTGGTTCTGATTTATTTCATTTATTGGATTTCATCTCTATATAGTCTGATGTCATTGGCACTGGATTAAATGTCTGTGAAATCATCCTATAAGCGTCCTATAAAGACCAGGCCGATGGTGCGCTGCTGCATTTATAGATTCGTATTATAGTTGACGCTCCACGATGGCTTCACTCCACAGCGTAGAATCTGAGTAATACGGCAAAACCAAAGCAGCAGTGTGACTGATGTCTCTTTCAAACTACTGTACGCTACACATCCTAAATATAGACTGAGCATGACAGCATGTAGATTGACAGAGGTAAGACAAGATGGAGTTTGATTCATATCCGTGTTGGGAAATATCCTCAGGGGGCTTTTACTACATGTGGAGTGACTTCATGATGTGCCATTCCCATGACATCAAAGTTCTCTGCACAGAAAAATGTGGACGCAAAGCGACGTGCATGTGCAGTAATTGCTTACAAGACACAGTCATTATTAGGAAAATACATCCAGAAGGTCGGGAAGAGGACAGAAAATGAGTGTTTTTCAGGAATCTCGTCCTCCTTTAGCGAGCGGACTGACAGATGCAGGTGACAGTTGCCGCTGGAAACATCCGACAGAACGCAGCTCATCCGGAAGTTTTCCATCACGGGCCGTCATCGTCACTGTCTCCTAGAGATGAATAATTACAGCGACGAGTGGGAATTAGGTTTCTATTAGATCCTTATTTCGGGGATCAGATTGTAATCTGCTGGTTGGATCTCTGCATGAAGAGGTGCCTGAAGAGCTGCAGTGGAGCTGTCACATGGTTCAGTGTCTATCTACAGTAACAAACCGCAGTGTGACATCTGCTCTCCTCTGTCTCTCCAGCTCCTTCGCCTCGGCTCTCTCCGTCCTCTCTCAGCTTTTTCCTTTTTGCACGCATTTAGACGTCCTCTTCTCTTCCCTCCCTGACACTTTCTTGCACCACTCTTTCTCCGCAATGCTCCCCAATTTCTCTCTTTGTCGTCCTTTCTTCACCATCGCCATCATCCACGAGCGCTGAGTGACACAGCGTGATGCTTTCCAAGCAGATGTACATTCAGGTTTTGAAAGAAAACTTCTGGCAGTGATAGTGTGTGTTCATGGAGGGGTGTATAGGAAGTGGGTCCTGGTTATACATAAAGCCAAGATGCCCTGTGGAGAAAAATATACTTTATTTATGACGCGAAATCAGCATTAAAAGCTCCTAGAAGAAAGATGTTTTTTGGGTTGGAGAGAAGCAAACGATGGACTGTAAAAATCTTGATTTCTTGGTGGTGTAGTACCTCAGCTGCCATTGTTCTTGCTTTTATTAGAAGGAAACCTGCTCTTTAAGTGTTGTCAGCATGCAGCACTCACTTCCAATTTGCTGCTGTCTATATGTTAGATTGCCAAAATCTTATCCCAATAATTGTGTTTGTAATTAACACAAAACATCAGCAAATTACCCTAAAATGAAGTCATCATTTTTGACATTTGAAAATTGCTGGCACAGATCACAGTGTGTGCAGTCAATCGAACATGACTCTTCGTCTCATTTTTACGACGATCTTCTCCGGCGTAACAGTTTTAATCCCCCGAACCACAAGTAAAACCAACGTTATGAGCGTGTGAAAGTGAGCCATTTACTATTGAGCTGTGGTTTGACATTTGCTCTGTTTTGTTCTTGCAAATGCATTTCCCTCTTTAGAAAATGACATCACTGCCCCCTTTTGGCCGACGACGGCATTACGCGTCTCATTACATAGTCTGACATCAGTCCAGAGCTCCCTTCCTTTTTTTTTTTTCCTCGCTGCTACTCATTCATTCCTTTGTGACGCGCAAATTGGCGATTATGCCACATCCAGAGCATAAAAAGGGCAATCAGTATGATAAATATAGTTTAGCGCCAATCACTCCGCAGTTTTCAGTAATTATTTAGTTAATTATTGGTGCGCATTAGGAGGTTGCACATAGGAAGTGAGTCAGTTGGAGTTTTTTTTTTTTGATGCAGTGTTCCTCACTTCCTTCTCTCCTCCACTCCTTCCTTTTCCTTGCATCCTCTAAATTTTTTTTTTTGCAATTTTGGGAGAGAAATGGATGCAGCTCCAACAACTGTCCCAAAAATATACCTGTGACTCTATTATACGCCACCAAGATGTTTATATGACACAAGAATTTCTTTTTTAAATGTTTGCATGTCACTGATTCCCTTCCAGTGCACATCCCTCCAACTGGAATCATTGAGTCCAGCTGTTTAGTTGTCAGCATCCAGAGCTTTGTGTTACTGACCCGCCGCCGCCGTTGTCGTCTTTCCACAGAACCGGCAGCTGCTGAGGGACAGCTTCATGGTGGAGCTGGTGGAGGGAGCCAGAAAGCTGCGGCACGTCTTCCTCTTTACCGATCTGCTGCTCTGCGCCAAGCTGAAGAAACAGATCGGAGGGTAAGAAGCGTCTGGTTTGTTTTTTTTCACACCTCATCCGTCCTAAAGTTAGACTGACTGTAACAGTGAATAGTAATCAGGTTGTGCAGGAGACACGCTGGATACCTCGAAATCTGACAGAGTGGAATGAACTATGTGGAAAAATGACATTTATTTCTTCAGGTGAGATCATTTTTAGTGTCAGATCTATGAGGCCTGAGTTGCAAAACTTAATGTACAGCCAATGAAGCCATAACATACAAAAAAAAGGACATTTTTTCTTGTGCACATAGCTTTTTTTTCTAGTTTAAGTTTAAAATTAAGCTCATTTTTGCTGGATATGTGTCGTGTTCTCTACCACACAGGATATAGGTCGTCACATAATCAGTGTATCTTGTGTTTTTTTATCCTGCATGAATATATTTCTTAACACTTATTGCACTTTTGCTAAAAATATACATGTTTGAACAATGAGTCATCACCAGGAGAAAGTTCAGTCATTTCACATCATCGTAGAACTAGTTGTCCTGTTGTTGTTTTTATCGCTAATAAACATGTTGACCTACTTTTCTCTGTCTTCCGATGACAGTAAAGATTTGTTGTTTAATTTTTTTCTCTCCCTGCTTTTCTATTTTCTTCCCTCTCTGCCGTCTTCTCCTCTTCATCATTCCACCTCCTCCTTCATGCTGCTATTTTTACTCTCCTTTCACCGTCCGTCCCCTCTTGATTTTTTTTCCTGCTCCCGTCCCGCCGCAGTAAAAACCAGCAGTACGACAGTAAGTGGTACATCCCCCTGACTGACCTGACCTTCCAGGGCCCCGAAGAGACCGAGCCGCTCACCATCCCTCAAGTCCCGGACGAAGAGCTCGACGCCATGAAGGTCAAGATCTCGCACCTCCGCAGTGAGATCCAGAGAGAGAAGGTGAAGATGCGCTAATCCAGATTTACACACACATGTATTCAGAAGCAGATGTCGCTGAAATCTGTTTACATTATAATGATGATCCTCTTATTTAATTAAGCTGAAACCTAACGATGTTTAACAAGTTCTAAGTTTGCTTCTCTCTGCGGTTTCAGAGAGCCAACAAGGGTTCAAAAGTCATCGATCGCCTCAGGAAGAAGCTTTCCGAACAGGAGTCTCTGCTGCTGTTGACGTCTCCGAGCATGCCCCTCAGACTCTACAACAAGAACGGAAAGGTGACGACACCCTCCATCTTAAACCTGTTTCTTCAGCCTCTTTTCTGCTCCATCATCCTTCCCTGTGCGCTCCACTTCCTCACATCTCCACATATTTCACTGCTTTTCTTTCGCTGCATTCCCAGCACACTATCCCCTCCCTGAACCTCTTTAAGATTAATTCCCTTTTGATCTGTCTCAAACTCTGACTTTCTTGCATCAGTGTGGAGCAACCGCGGTCTGATATCTTGCAGCTGTTAAAGCTGGCTGAGCAACAGTACATGAATGCCGACTTTAAACTTGGAGTGTGTGTAATCGCAGATATTTGTCCTTTTTTTTTTTAATTTTATTTTTGAGCCCGCTTCTCTTTAACTCTTTCTGTGTGTTTCAGAGTTACGGTTTCCTGATTTCATCGGATTACGAACGTGCAGAGTGGAAGGAGATCATCAAGGAACAGCAGAAGAAATGTAAGAGTCCCATGTTCTGTCCAATCCAGCTCAAGCTTTTTAGTTTTAATCATGGAAAACATAAATCGATGCACTTACATGAACTTTAGATGTTACTAATCCCTTAACTTTGAAAGGAGAAGCCAATACTTTGCCCTAAAACAGAGAAAACACACATTTAAATCATACACATGGTCTGTTTGAGCGTCATTTACAGTCTAAATGTTTTGTCCTTCCTCAAGGTTTTAAAACTTCCTCGCTGACTTCCATGGAGCTGCAGATGTTGACCAGTTCTTGTGTCAAACTGCAAACTGTCCACCACATTCCGCTTAGCATCAATAAAGAAGGTAAGCTGCTAATGTTCAGAGTTAAAAGCTGTTTTTAACCTCTGACCCCAAACAGTTTCTGGGAATTTTACTGCTCTTGTCTCATTGCTTCTCACTGCAGGATGCAATATAAAGTCATGCTATAGATGTTTTACTAGGTTTATTATCCTTATAATTGTTTTAATACTTTGCTCCTGTCTGTTCTGTGTCACCACATCCTGCAGTTCAGCCCAAAACTCCCTGAATTTTGTCACAGGACTGTTGGTTGAAGCTAAGTTGCTAATGGCTGCACAGTTGCACCACAGAGCGCAGAATTTTTTGTTTTTTTCAGAATTTTGTGAGAGCAAACGGTTTGTTTTGAGGTCAGTTTTAAATGAGACGTGTAGAATAAAATGTTTTTTTAAGAAATATCACAATTTCCCAACAGCAGAAAGTGGAAAACCTGACGTTTCTTTCTGTTTCCAGAGTTTCTGGCTCTAATAAATGGTATAATATCACGTCTTGCACGTATTTTACAAGATAAAACTGTCTTTTTCATATTAATTTAAAGTCTTGCGGGGGAAAAATAAATTCTGCTGTGTACCATCATAAGGCTTTTGGGACCCTGTATACGGACATGTGGTTATATTTTCATACTTTCTTGATTTCATGCTCTGTCTGTGTGCACAGCAGCTCCGTTTCAAACCATAAAATTCCCCCCCGGAAAAAAAAAAACTGTCCTGGAATGAAACAATAATGATTAATAATTGTGGCGTGTAGAAGTAGACGTGGGTTCAAGCCACATGTTTTCTACAGTACAGGGCTGTTTTATCTCTTCCTTCCATGTGTGATTCTGCTCCAAAACAAACACACATCTGCATGCTTTTCTAATCCCTCCTCGCTGTCTTTTTTTCTCTCTGACTGTTTTTCCAGAGGATGAATCCCCCGGTCTCTACGGGTTCCTGAATGTAATCGTCCACTCTGCCTCCGGCCTCAAACAGAGTTTGAGTGAGTCAGTCGCTTTCAGCCTTCACGCAGACAAACAGAGAACGCACATAATCACACGACACGAGTTACTAAGACGGCTCAGCTTTAATGTGATCATGCATCAGCGGAGTTATAGGTTGAACTTTTAGCACTTAATTGGCAATAACTAGAACTGTTTAACTTGAAATAAATGGATTCGATTTGTTTTCTGAGGATGCTTTCAAACATTTCGCCTGTTTTCTGCTAATGTAATACTTCACAAAGAACCTTTAAGGGGCCCAGTAAATGTCATTTCTTTCTCTATCAGATCTCTACTGCACATTGGAGGTGGATTCCTTTGGCTTCTTTTCAAATAAAGCCAAGACGAGAGTGTATCGATACACCACTGAACCCAAATGGAATGAGGTAAAAGATATGTTGCTCTACATATTTCCAGCTGGAATAAAAGATTCCTGCAGAGTTGCTATTACCGGTGGGGGTCATATAGTTGTTGATGTTAAATATTTGACATTTTTAACAATTTACTGAACTATATATAACCAACTCATGCACAGATTTGTCTGCAAAACTATTTTATCAAAGTTGCTCAACACTGGAAAAAAAAAACGGTGTGTTTATTTTCCTTCCACTCAGGAAGACATACCTGAACACATTTCCTCTTTGGCACGGTTCACGCTGCCTGTCATGTATCTGACATCTGGTCTGTTAATCAGTTAACTGTCCGTCTCTGAGTGGTGAAAATAATGTCTCACCAAAGAACATCTGCAACCCCTGCAAACATGTAACAAACACGCGTGTGCATAAGGTAAGGCGCACGTACAAAACCGTGTATGCAAAAAAAAGAAAGAGGACACAGCTGGAGTATCGGTTCATCCGCGGTACAGTATTTTCCACAGCGGACCCGAAGACTCTTTGAGGATTTTGCTCAGCAAAGTGGAAATAATATTAACTAACGAGGAGCTGCTGGTGATGACTCACATCTGTCCAAAAGCTAAGTGAACCAGCACAGTGTGGGCCTCCGAACGATGTGCAAACCATATGCAGAGTGCTGTCTTACGTAACAGCAGAGAAAGTTGGTCGGCTGTGTGTTGCAGTGGGATGTATGGATGGAAATACGAGGGGATGCAGACTTCTTTGTGAAGGTATCATCCCTTCGTTTGTGCCACTGTGCTCGGATATTTTTTCCCCACCTTTTTCTCTGCCACATAATCTTCCAACAACTATTTTCATGTCTTCTTTCTTTTCTTTCTTTCCCGAAGGAGTTTGAGATTGAGCTGGAGGGCTCTCAGACCCTGAGGCTGCTCTGCTACGAGAAGTGCTACAACAAGACCAAGCAGAACAAAGAGGATGGAGAGAGCACAGACCGCATCATGGGGAAAGGACAGATCCCGGTATGACATGACGTCACCCCCTCCCCCCTTTTTTTCACCAGACCCACCGTGACTCATTACTGATAGACGATTATGTCACCATCAGTGCCACAAATCTATTTAAGTGACTTAGGTTGTCCATGATGTCGCGACTGGCTGATGGTATCCATTACCTGAGTGTGTGGTGGAAGGGTCGAGGTTGGTTAAACGCTGCTTTATGTCGGTGAGCGCAATTTCAATATCAAAGAGTGGCGATACGTCAACCTGAGAGGATGTGTAGCGTCTTAATAGAATGACTCAAAGCTCTTAATTCTCGTCTCACTGATCCATCATCGCGCCGCCAGGTTGGGTTGTTTAACATATCCCTCACAATCCTGCACAGGTGGAAATGACATCGACGCTGTGATGTGGCCGTGAGTCTGACTGATCGTGGGTTTAGACAGCCGCTGATTAGGTTGCCAAGACAACAGCAGCCTGCAGGATGAAGCCAAGTGTCACTCGTGAGATCAGCAGAGAGAAAGATACCAAAAAAAAAACTATGATTGTCTACTTCAATCTGCTAAAAAATCCCTCTTCTTTTACTTCTCCACCCACAGCAGGGCAGATGTGCACATGATTGGACTATATTCTGCACAAGTTAGCGTCTAAAAGATGTGTCGCAGCTTCTTTTTTCTGAAATAAAAGCAAGAAAACTACAAAATCAGGATAATATAACAGCCGGTGCAACATTTTCTCTAAGCACACTGAATGTCTAACAGCAGCAGTGTTCATTCTGAGCGATCCGTATCATCATCTGTTTTGGTCAAATACCAGGAAATCTACCTACACAAGTCTCCCGTGCTGTCTAGCAAACAGTGGCTTACAGTCACATGCTCCATCTAGTGGCTCCTCCGGTAATCCTGAGACATGATCCCCTCTTGACAGATGATGTCATTGAAAACAAGCCGCCTGGGTGGTGTGAAAGTTGCTCAGCAGGATTTTCACAAATCCCAGACAAGAAGCTGCCACTCCTGTCTTCGGCACAAGTCGCGGCGGCTGATTAATCTCACGTTTCACTCTGCAGTTTGAGTGGTTGGAGCAGAAAAAGACGGCTGTTTACCCGCCAGAGCGGCTGATGCTGACGAGTGATGCTAAGACGTTGGTTTTAATTAGGTTTCTTTGGGTTTATTCTCCGCTTTGTGGGCTTGTTGTCGACTCGTTTAAGCATTGTGGTTGCCTTTTTTTAGTAGCGGCTTTTGCTGACGACATCAGTTTATCCTCATCCTTGCATCATCTCAGATGTTCCCACATTTGTATCTATTACCAGAGCAGTTTAAATTGGAAAAAGATTGTACTCAGTATAATAGAAAGGCAGTCGGTCTCTGCGAAACCGCAGAAAAGCGTTAAACAATCCTGCAGCTTAAGACAAAAAGACCGACTGAGCTCACAATTAAAGGTCACTGTGGCACTTAAAGCACACAAATGTCAACATATTATATTTTACATGCATTCAAAGCATGTTTTTACAGCATCTTTTCCATGATTTCATCCCTTTAACTCACTTTTATACGTTAGTCCCTTTGTTTCTTTAACGTACACATCCTCCTAAATCTTATATTCTTTTATTTACCACACTAACAACTTGCATTTATGTGCAGTCCTGTATGCACCCTGTCTCCGTCTGAATGTGCTGTAAAAAGACTTTAAATTTTTACAAAGCATCTTAGAACTGTTGGCTTCATTCCAGCATTTAATAGGCTTTTGTTTTACAGATGTGTGATTTATTGGAAAATTCTGCGTCGTTAAACAACACAGGCCTCTGCTAAAAGTCCAGAGGAGATAAAATCATATCTGCTGCCTTAATATGTGATTTTTGTTCTTTAACAGGAAGCTGGAGAAGCTCCTACAGCTTCACTGTTTTTTAGTGGAATGTAATAATTCGTTATAGATAAATTTTCTCAAGCCGCAGAGCGCTCTCGGCAGCGAAAGATTCAGTTATGAGAAACATGATCGGGGTTTACAGGCAACCAGATGGGGCTCAGGCTCGGTAAACATACAACATACAGTATTCTGTGTCTGTTTGTTTGTCAGTCGTGTGTGTGTGTGTCTCCGTGCTCGGCTTTTATTGGCCCAGATGGCTCGGCTCTTCAGATCCGAGTGTGTTTGGGTGTGAGTTTAGTCTCTCTGAATAAATTATGTTTGTTTATCGCGTTTCTAAAAATACAGTAAAAGGATGCAACGTACCAGCAGCACCTTTTGAAAACGTTCTGCTGCGGCGGAGGGAAGATTAGCACAGTTGTAACTTTGGGCTCCGCTGTCAGAACCCAACAAGTACGTAAGTAGGACAACTGCACGTAGGGATAATTTAATCTTAACAAAGCAAATAAGCATTAAACATCCTCCAAGCCGCAGCGGATTATGAGGGAAAATGTTTCTTCATTCATATAATATAAACAGTTCTTTGATCTACTGAGATCTCAGTTTGTACAGATTCTTGTGCCGTTTGCTCATGGCCCATAAACTTTATAAATTCCAGCTTTTTGTGCGTAACCTCCAAACAAACAGGCCGACGAGTCGGCAAAAGCACCAATTACAGCAGCGTGGGAATGCTTCATTACACGTGAATACATGCAAAACCCTTATTAAGTAAAAATACATATAATCAGCTTTAGTGCCACAGTAGTGCATCAGCAGTCAGGTGTCTCTGTGGCTGACGGGTTGTTATATGTGTCAGTGTTAGATTGTTAATGCTGCATCAGTGCACAGTCAGACTTTTACTGCTGAAATTACAGTTCGCTTGGTTTCCAGTGGTTCCCAATTTGTGGTTCGGGGCCCCTCGGAAAGATCACAAGATGAATCCGAGGAGATGAATAATGAAAGAGGGAAGAAGGAAAGTTTGGGTTTTTTTTGTTTATGAAATAACGAACAATTATAACAGTTATTGAAGTGAAGAAGTTTTAAGGGGGAATGAATCTCAACTGAGGGCTGCAAGGTGGAGCGGTGGTTAGCACCGTCGCCTCACAGCTAGAAGGTCGCCGGTTCGCGTCCCGGTGAGGACACCTGGGATCTTTCTGCGTGGAGTCTCCATGTTCTCCCCGTGCAGCGTGGGTTCTCTCCGGGTTCTCCAGCTTCCTCCCACAAGGTCCAAACATGCTGAGGTTAATTGGTGATTGTAAATTGTCCGTAGGTGTGAATGTGAGTGTGCTTGGTTGTCTGTCTCTAAGTGTAGCCCTGTGATAGACTGGTTACCTGTCCAGGTGAACCTGCCTTCACCCTGAGTCAGCTGGGATAGACTCCAGCCCCCCATGACCCTAGTGAGGATTAAGGTGTAGAGATGATGGATGGATGGATGAATCTCAACTGCCTGAAATGTGACAACCACACCCAACTGCACACTTTTTTTTTTTTAAATCAGAGGTCACAAACCAACAACGAAAACACTGGCTTAATATTGAAGAAAGAGTTTTGTGCTGTTAAAATGTCATAATTAAAATAGAAGGTAATTTGTGGACGTCTAAAAAGGAACGTTTCCCTCTGAAATGTGATGTAGTGCAAGTAGAAAGTAGCAGAAAATGGAAGTTTTTCAACTAGAATTATGCAAAAGTGTAGTACTTGAGCAATGTACTTAGTTACTTTCCACCACTGTAAATGGGGAACATGTCAGCTTACTCACATTTTCCCCCAGTAGGCATCCATCAAGGTGCAGATGTAATGATTTAGACCAAACTAAATGTAAGCGGTTTGTGAAAACGCAGTGCTAATATGCATCGTGTGTTCATGTTGCCAGCTTGACCCTCAGACGCTCCAAGGAAAAGACTGGCAGAGAACCGTTATTCCCATGAACGGGGTGAGTACATCACATTAATCCCACAGTTATTCTACTTTTTTGTCTCTACTTCCTCACTTCTCTGTTAGAAAGTAGTCAAATCTGATCTTTATCTGCGCTAAAAACTCATATAAGGTGTCACCGTGAGCTCCAGTAACACTTTTACATTTATACCGTAGTACCACAGCGCTGAGGGATAATCTAAACAGTTCCTCCAGGATGTGGTTTAGCAGTTTAAGTCTACATCTGGTTTAAGCATGGCGGGATTTCCTCCAGATCGCGGAACGCTATCGCAGATGGATTTTTCAGGCTTGTGTGGCGGCTTCTCGCCTCCGTGAACTCGTTTTTTTTTTTTGACTCTGAGCTCTTTTTTTTCCTGTGTCAGATCGAGGTGAAGCTGTCCATGAAGTTCACCAGCAGAGAGTTCAGCCTGAAGAGGATGCCCTCGCGGAAACCCATGGGAGTGTTCGGAGTCAAGATCTCCACCGTCACCAAGTGAGTTGATGTTAAAATAAAGAAAGAATAATCATGTGGCCACGTGTGCTATTCATGATTTTGTTGGTCTGTTATCTTCTGTGTTCTCCAGTTTCTCAGGGCCTCCACTTCTCTCATGCATCTCCTTGTTTCTTCACTCACATCCCACAATGTTACACTCATGGTTAACTGTTTTCCCACCATGTTACTGTTCTTGGATTGGCCCAAATGTTTAAGAAGTCACCACATTTATCTGGTTGGATGGATCCACTTGAGGACTGTATCCCTTTTTAAAATCCTCACTGTTACTCGTTCATCAGCGTTAACGAATCCACATGATCTTCTGTGCAGACGACGACAGTTTTATCCTAAACTGAAGCATCATCCAGAACTTATGTTTTATGCCATTGAACAGTGAATGTTTAGCCATGTTAGTGCTTTGAGCTAAATGCTAATCTTGGTAGCAACAGATTACATGTTGTGTGAATTGTGTAATCAAAAATAAGTAACTACAATCAGCCTGGACTGTGTATGAAGAAATGTGAAATTAGGTCATAGGTACATTGTCAAAGATTGGTTAAAAAGTAATTGATGTACAGGTTTTGCAGAGCTAAAAATAACTAGTTTTGAGTAAATTGGCTTCCATGTGTTGGAATAAGCTCAACTTTAAATCATCGTGAACACTTTGTTGCTCCAATTTCTTCAATCAAAGGAGCTGAAAGGACAAAGGAGGGGGACAGTCAGGAGGGAAAGAGCTTGCAGATGCATCGGTGTGTTGCATGTTTGCAGCCGTCGTTGCTGATGAGTGACACTAATGAGGTTTTAAAGATAGCAAGTAGGTTAACTAGAATTACCAAAAAAATCAATTAGCAGTGTAGGTAAAACATTTTAACAGAAACACAAAGAAGCAGAGTCCTTCCTGTACTAAAAACAATGCAGAACACACATTTAGCAGCCTGTAGATTATATTTGCATTATTGATAAAACAGTTTTTTGGCAATGAATCAATGCTTTTTGCTGTCGTCCAGGCGAGAGCGCTCCAAGGTGCCCTACATTGTCCGGCAGTGCCTGGAGGAGATTGAAAGGAGGGGCATGGAGGAGGTGGGCATCTACCGAGTGTCGGGGGTGGCCACTGACATTCAGGCCCTGAAGACTGCCTTTGACACCAGTGAGTGCAGCCTTTCCTCTTGTGCAGTCATACAAGTGTCCTCATTTCTAGAATCTGATTAAAGAGAAACTCAAAACCTTCATAAAAACAGAACATATTGATAGTATGACTCAATGATTGCTTTTGTACAGTGTTTAATATTGATTGTATTTACATTCCCTGGTGGTATAATACTACTATAAGGACCATGTGTTATCGTATTACCACAAATAAATCCTTTTAATAATCTTTCTAGAGTGTGAATCAGGTGATCATTACCATGAGTTTGTGAAGATGAGGCATTTCCCTGATGTGAAAATGATTAACCAGGCTCAATAGTTTATACTAACTTGTGCATTTGCGACCAATAAATGCATCTTTTGTGAAGTGGGTGTATTTTGCTGACGGTTACGAGGCGCGGCGACTTCTGCTCGCACCACCAAGGTGTTTCCCCCCATTTATCTTTCGTCACTGCAAACCTGTCTCCCGCAGATAACAAAGATGTGTCGGTGATGATGAGTGAGATGGACGTCAACGCCATCGCGGGGACCTTGAAGCTTTACTTCAGAGAGCTGCCAGAACCGCTCTTCACTGACGAGCTCTACCCTAATTTCGCAGGCGGCATCAGTAAGACGCCGGGCTTGATGTCATTCACGCATGACATCGCTCGTAATCGATTAAGTCGTTAATCAAGCACCGCTGGCTGTTTTAGTTGAGATTGATTGTAGCAGCTGCAACTTCTGCATGTCTGCTAAGAGTTTGCTGTGAAAGAAACAGTCTCCTGATCAGCGGTGTCTCTTCCTTCTGTGCAGCTCTGTCTGATAGCGTCGCCAAAGAGAGCTGCATGCTGAACCTGCTGCTGTCACTGCCAGAGCCCAACCTGGTCACATTCCTTTTCCTTCTGGATCACTTGAAGAGGTACGAGCTCAGTTGTTCGCACACAAGTGTAGAATGTAGATATAAACACACAAAGACACAAAATAAACCTCAGCAACATCAATCCATCAATTTCCAGGAGGTACATTTAAAAGCAGCCAGTTGAAGGTTTAAAATTCATTTTGGTGTCCCAATATTATCAAAATCATCTTTATCCAGAGAGTTGTATCGCTATATCGCTTCGACATATGAGTCTTCAAAATGGTTTACCGATGCTGCTTTTATGCCACGAGGCGTTCAACAGCAAAATGTCCTCCGGTTACCATGGTGACTCTGAAGAGGCTGAAACATTGTATGAGCACTAACAATGCAGATGCATCTGTTTAAAAGCGCTGCGTGAGTGAATAATGGATGGAGCTGGGGGATTTGTTGTTATATTTAATGTATATTTTGAAGCAAAGCTTTGGTTAGTTTGCTATTAGTTGACTTTTTTTTTTTTACTTTTGCTTGATTATAAATCATTTAGTCCAGAAAATAGTAAAAATGTCCTAAAGTCGATAGTTTTTTGGGGGTCCAATCAACATTTCAAAACTGAAATTGATTCATTTAGAAATGATGTAAAATGTAGGAATAAATATCTGCCTTGTTCTGCAAATTAACAGCAGACACAAGGCCCAGTATGGTTTCCGTAAGGTCAATGCAAATATCAATTATTAATAATCAAAGAGCCCAATAACCTGCCTTTAGAACCAATACACAATGCATTTGCAAAAAAAAATAAAAATCTTGGTGTCGAAATTCCAAAGCCTCCAAAAGCTCCAATACGAAACTTCATTAAAAAGCCTTCATTTATTTATGTTTAACATATTTTGATTAAAAATCAACACGTATCCTCCAGCGTCGATAGTCTATTATTCATTACCAATCACGTAATGTGTGGGAGGGACACTGCCAAATGGAGAGTTAGTTCTAATGCAGCTGCCAGAACCCAGATTTAAACTAATTTATTACATCAGGAACCGGCTAAAACAATAATGAAGCCGGTAATCAGAAAAATGCCGAATATCTGATCTGACAATCTGCCGGACCAATCACTGCTGGAGCCCTATGAGGTACTAATGACTGTCAGAGGTTGAGGAGCTTTTGGTCATTCGGAAATTGGAAGCAGCAGGCGTCCACCAAAAGAAGTCCGACATGACTCAACTGAATGCTGCTAAATCTTTCCCTGCACTAACTAAAGAGTTCATGTTGTACTTTTTGGGGTTTGCCCTTTCGTCTAGTGTGTTGTATAACATTTTTGTGCATGTAAACGGTCTACAGACTTCTGAAGCTCATACCAAAGAGAGTTCTCGATATGCATGTGATGCAACTCGATTCTAAAATCTGTTAGGAAACGCCTCATCCGGGTTTTTCTTCCATTACTTGTTGATGCAACACATTTGCGTAACGCCCTCAAACAAAGAATGAACAGCTTCCTCGCTGTCCGCCTTCATTAAAATCGCTTCTGCTGCTCCTACATTTATCTGCCTTTAGTCATAGCACGGGGGGTTATAACCACGTTACCTTGATTACATCATACCAGCTGACCAATCAGAGCAGATTGGGCCTCTCAGGTGGGAGGCCTTAAAGAGACGGGATCTAAAACAGAGCATTTCAGAGAGAGAAAAGGTGCTGCAGCAAATGTACAGCATGAGAAGTTTCTGAACAATGAAGCTAGTAGATCCAAAAAGTAAAGTTCTGAATCTGTAAATGTGCGTAATATGGGCTCTTTCACACCACGCAGCTCCATCACTACACATGAACACCTGCATGTACGTGCTCTGTATGTACTCCATCTGTACCTCTAAATGAACTTGTCTGTGTTCGCCGTCCCAGGGTGGCAGAGAAGGAGTGCATCAACAAGATGTCGCTCCACAATCTGGCAACAGTGTTCGGGCCGACTTTGCTAAGACCCGCTGAGAAGGACAGCAAGATCCCCGCTAACCCCACGCAGCCCATCAGCATGGGGGACAGCTGGTCCCTGGAAGTTATGGCACAGGTGGGCCTTCAGTCTGTTCCCTCCGGCACAGATCACACAAAGAATGTTGCTAATCTGTTTTCGTTCCTTTGCGCTCAGGTCCAGGTGTTGCTGTACTTCCTCCAGCTGGAGACGATCCCCACGCCGGACAGTAAACGACAGAGCATCCTCTTCTCCACCGAAGTATAGAGCTAACGCTGACTCTGTGGGACTTTGACCCGAGAAGGTGTGAAAAAGAGACGGACACTGGCTCAAAGTGAGCCTATTTGTAGTATGTTTTTGAATTGACTGACTCCGTTCGGCTCTTGCGGCTGGGAAGGATTGTCTCCGGCGATACCTGCTGTGCTTGAACACAAGAGGGTGCCACTGGGCCTCCGACGCTCAGAGGATGCGAGGTCCCTGCCATTCATATCTCTCATTACCTGATAGTTAGTATGATTCCTTGTACCTCCGGTGATTTTTATGGGTACATGCGCCATCCACATTTCCCCACCTTGCTTTTCGTCGGTCTCGATGCTGAACCTTTACAGACGAAGACGTTGGAACGATCGAAATCAGACCGCAAAGAAGGAAACGTGTCTCGTCTTGATTCTTGGAAATGGTTTCGCCCACAAATCTCTGCGTATCTTTGCGTTTGGGGCATTGTTCTCTATTTGTGTTTATTTTTGGACAATCATTAAGTCATCTCAAACATTGCTTCACGTCCTGTTGAGGAAAAGAAAAAAACGTGTGTCTTACATCATGTCGGTGCATTCTTTGAGACAAGAGGAAACATTTGTGCTGTGTGTTGGGAGCCGAGAGTGCAGAGCTGCCACCGTACTGGCTTTTTTTTTTTTTTTCTTTTTTCTTTTTCTGTGTCGAAAGAGACACAGGAAGCCAACACCGGTAGGTTAAAGTGTTTACAACGTAAACAAAAGTGTTGACGTGTGTAAAGGAAAAAGAAAAAAGAAAAAAAGGAACCCAGTGATTAGTAAACAGTCTGCGGGTTTTTTTCCAACCATAAATGCAAATGTCCTCCGTTTGTGTCTCAAGATAGTCTTCAGCTCAAATACCCAGGAAGCAATATATTTTCTAACATAGGAACTGTCTGTTGCTGATGAGATGTCCGTCTTATTGTAACATCTTGCCAAATTAATATTTTTTTGTTTGTTTGTTTGTTTGTTTGTTTCTAGGACAAAAGGAAGCCGTTGTATTTACAGATAGACTACATGTACATAATCTTAAAGTTGTATTTTTCTTTTCGGTTAACAGTATAATCATTGTTGCTGTTATTGTAATTTATTTCGGGGGCGGGGAGGGCAGGGGGCCTGGTGGCGAATTTGTTTTTCTATGTGAACTTTTTTGTTTTTTTTTCTGTTTAAGAAAGTGGTAGGTCTTAGCCTTGACTTCAAGTCTTGCAGTAAATAAGCAAGATTTAGCCTTGTTCTAATAGAAACTACTCAGCTGTTCTGTCCAGCCTATCGATGATTCATTTAGATCTTATTATGAAAGGTAACCCACACGTTGTAGTTACATACTGTATGCTGCTGTGGAAAAAAAAAAAAAAAAGGCACAAGCTCTTTAACTGCTGGGGGGGGGTTCCTCGGCAGAACGTCTCCCGTCCAGAGACCATCGCCTGTCTAGCGTAGACATTATGCAATGTCATGATACAGCACACACACACACACATACACACAACACGTATGACATTGTCTCTCTCTGTTTTTGTTTCATCTGTGGCTGCACTCATGTTAGAACTACTGTATTACAATTCAAGTGGCCTGAGCTCTCCGCGTTTCGTGTCCAATGAAGAATATCTTTTGGGTTTTAATGAAGGAACTTTTTTGATTTTTATTTTTTTTATTCTTTTCTCGCACATTGTCTGCAACTCAATGGCCAAGTTAGAGAAGAAGCTCATCTTGTTGATACTAAAATGACATATTTTGGATTTCTGTGTCATCGATTTTAACATGCAGGCGTGTTTTCGTTTCCTTCCCGTTGCTGCTGTCCTGTTGTCATAGAATCGGATTCGGGATGTTCGTGCGGATCTTGTTTACATCGCTAAAGGATGTCCTTTTCTAGTCAATTTAAAGATCGCGACTGGTTTCCCATGTATGTCACAGGCATAAAACTAAAACCAATGCATCTGATAAGGGCTCATGTGTGCTCGTGTCCACGGTGAAGATTGAAGGCATACATGAGAAGACAGAGTTGTTTTTTCGCCTCTCGAAAGGTTCTTGAGGATTTTAAATACATATCAACTCCCTAAATGTTGACTTTACTTCGCCCTCGCAATGTCCCAAAGACAGTTTCGTTGTCGGTTTAGTCTATAGGTTATCAATTAAACATCATTAAAGATTTCACTCATTTTACTGCCATCGTGTACGTCCACTAATCCCGGCCCACTGTAGCACACTCACGCTCCTTCGTCGTCTGTATTTTCGGGTGCGAGACAGAGAATGAATCATTCATCTTATCACCCCACGCGTCACCTTTACAACAAGTCCCGATTGCCTGCACTGCTCTACCCTATCGTGCCTCGACACTTATGCTTTTGTTCAGCGTCTGTGGTACTCTACACGTCGGTGGGAACGCCGACAGTGACGTTCATTCTCCTGTTGCCTTTGCTGAGGACAGCCACGCGTCTTTCATCTCTTACAGACTAAGACAGGACCTTAAACCTTAAGCACGGTCTTAGCTCGTACTCCACATGCCTGTTTCTACTCGCCACCTTCATCTAAATGTGATGCTGTAACTGCGTTAAAGTTGGTCTTATTCGGGGCAGAAATTTCTTTCCCACGTCCTTAAAAGTTTCATCTCCTCTAATGCCTTTTATTTTTATTTATTGATGCTTTCTCCTGGTTCGGTATAAAACGGTCTGCTGGATCTATTTATTTATGATAAAATGTCATGGAAAGCTAATGTGAGTCTGTCTGGTGTGCTTTCTTTGGGAAGTTCCGTCTAACATCTTGTTAAAGCTGCAACGGTTTGTCTCTGTTCCGTCCCAGGATCACGACCAGCGTGTAGAACCGCAAAAATGTCTCTTCGATTCCTGCACCGTCGGCTCGTGTTTCAGTCCTTCGTGTCGTACAACAGACTGGCCACTGTGATTGTTTATCTGACTTAGATAACCGAATAGCAGGTGCAGGTTCTTGTCGATTTAAACGGTAGATTCTGTGAGTAACTCCCAACTTCTCCTCCTTCTCCATAGAGTTGTATAATATGTATGATACTAGAGAATACATAATTTGGTTTCCCTTTTATTTATTGTGGCGTCCACTGATCGTTTTGAGGATTGAGCCGGTGCACCTCTAGTCTCTTTAAAAATCTGAACTGTCGGTATGTGGTAGAGGAGAAAAAAGAGTTTTATATTACTCTGAATCTGCATTGTTTTGGTCTGTTGATTGTCACTGTAATTGCATGTAAACTTCCATAATACAGTTCCCCTCCATAACCTCAGTCCCAGCCAAAAAATGAAAAAAAAAACATTTTCTGTGGAGTAGCCTGAAGATATGGTACATATAACTCTATATGAAATCTCCTGCATTTATTGTACATGACCCTGGTATCTTATCACTACACGTCCACACTACAGGTAATACTTTCAGATGACCCTCTGCTGCCACTTCTCATGCTACCATTAAATTAGGCTACTTTAATCTTTGGGGAATAGTTTTGTTTTATTCAACGTATAACAACGTGAAGCTGAGGACGAGACTTGCTGACCAACCACGAACACGTTCTCTTTTTATCCCTCAACTTTTGACTCTTGTTCCTGTTAAATATTCAATGTTCTGCTTGTAGAACTGTAAAAAGGAATACTGTATTCTGAGGGCAAACATGTTTGGAAGGCATTTGCAGCCTATGTTTGTACACAAAAATGTTAAATAAAATCTCCTGTATCTACATAGAATGAGGAAGCTTTTTTTCTTTTTAAAGCCTGCTGTCTGGGATTTGTCTCCCGCAGTGTTTTTTAACTCTTACCTATAATTCAGTGTGGCAATGTTCATGACATGATGGATTCAGCATAAATACAATCAGCTGTTTGCAAATTAGCACGATTCATTCAATTCATATATTAGCTGGTTAGCAAACTTCATGTAATTGCAGAGTTTTTTTAGGGTTTTTTTAAGAGAATTTTTTTAATTACTTAACTGATATGTATCACTGAAAATGCCCCTTCATTCCTCTAAACCTCAAAACCCACCAGCATGTTTAAAACTTATGTTATTTTTAAAATTCGCCAAAATTTCACCATTTATTAGAGCCAGAAAATTTAAAAATGGAAATAATTGTCACAGTTTTAACTTTCCTACAGTCCTTTCCACCATTCAGTTGTCTATACACATCCATTATCTCTACACCTTAATCCTCACTAGGGTCTTGGGGGGTTGGAGTCTATCCCAGCTGACTCAGGGTGAAGGCAGGTTCACCTGGCCAGGTAACCAGTCTATCACAGGGTTACACTTAGAGACAGACAACCAAGCACACTCACATTCACACCTACAGACAATTTAGAATTACCAACTAACCTGTTTTAGGACCTTGTGGGAGGAAGCCGGAGAACCCGGAGAGAACCCACGCTGCAGAGGGAGAACATGGAGACTCCACGCAGAAAGATCCCGGGTGTCCCCACCGGGACGCAAACCAGCAACCTTCTTGCTGTGAGGCAATGGTACTAACCAACTGCGCCACCTTGCAGCCCGCAGAATTGTGAAATTTTATTTTAATTACTTTAATCTCCATGTTAGAAAATTTGAATAAAATAAATTGTTTGTTCTAAAGAAATTCTGCAAAAACAAAGAAATCTGCGCTGATCTGTTCAAGTCATTACTGCCTGAGCTGTAATCAACTATCACGTGATAAAGATTCAGTGACTTTTCAACTGGACTGCAGGCTCTGACAACATAGATAGGGGCTAAGCATGGAAACAAATGAAAAATGTAAGCAGTAAAACATCTTTTTCTAGTCCTGGGATCACATGTGGGCACTTGGGAAAATGCTGTATTAATAAAAAGTCGCCTTTAGCCTCTTTAATCAGTATTCTAAGATGTACTTTTTACCAACAATAATTTATCTCATCACTAAAAGTTTCTAACTATTCTTAAGGCCAATTCTTAAAAGTTTTTTTTTTTTTTTACATGCCAGTGCTGGTGTTTCATTAAACTGTGACGTCTCTGTGGGTTTCACTGGAATTGGAGATGCACACAACTCGAAAAGCATGCTTTTATCCTCTCTCACTGCATGTTGTGAAACCTTTCAGATGGAGAGCAGCAGCAGGTGACTGAAGAAGACGAACAGCAACTCCCGCTGACTGATCTTAGAGACCACAGGTTCAGATCGTTGCTGACTATTGAGTCAGACACGATGTTTGAAGACACTCGGTGTCTCAGGAAAACCTCAGGAAGCCGCATTTTGCAGATGTAAGTCGCGCTGATGCTGCTCTGCTGTATTTTGAACATTTCTGTTCGTAGCTTCTGAATCTCCAACTTGTCAGGTTAGATCATGTTTAACATAATTATTGGGACATTTATTCCTAAATTTGTCAATGTTGTTATCACATAACTGTCATAATTTAGAGCGAAACCTTGAACGGACAACAGGATGTGACAAATCAAAGCAGGCTCAGTTTTGTGTGTTCTTGTGTTTCTGCACAATTTCTTTCACATCCTGAACCCTGCATGCTCAAAACCGTATTTTCCTTCAACAGGAGACAAATTCTGGGTTTTACAATCTTCCATTTAATACAAAAACATCCCAAACATTTTGTTTGCAAGTGGAGAAGCTTGTTGAGAAGTGACGAGTCATTGGTGTTACTAAAACACATGTAGACTGGCTGGTTGGACTCCTATGTCCCCCTCAACAACAGCAAGTGTAAAGAGCTGGTCCACTGTTTAAGGACCATGATGGAATTAGCGTTGCTTCTCCTGAATTTAAAGTTCAACAAATGGTCAAGGCTATCTTCCAACATAAAGTAAACTTTCCCAGGAAGGCTGAGAAGTGTGATACCCCCATAATTGGAGCTGACTCTCCGGTCCCCCTTTTCAAAAATGACAACCACTGCCTTGGTTTGCCACTCCACAGGCACCGTACCCAGCCAAGACAGTCCAACAATGTCCATAGCCTTCAGCATCTTGGGGCAAATCTCATCCACACCTGGTGCTTTGCCACTGAGGAGTTTCCTAACTTCCCCAGCAACCTCTACTACGGATATGGGCGAAGATTCCCTCAAGTCTTCAGGTTCTGCCTCCTCAGCAGATGACATGTTAACCAGGTGATGGAGTTCCTCAAGGTGCTCTTTCCATTGTTTGACACTGTTCCCAGTTCAGGTCAGCAGTTCTTCCCCGCGACTGTACACAGACTGAACAAAACCTTGCCGAGCCTTCCTGAGGCATCAACTGGTTTGCCAGAACATCCTCTAGGCCAGGGGTGTCCAATCCTGGTCCTCGAGGGCCACAGTCCTGCATGTTTTAGATGTGTCCCTCTTCCAACAGACCTGATTCAAATGATCAGGATCGTTATCAGGATTCTGCAGAGCTTGATGATGAGCTGATCATTTGAATCAGGTCTGTTGGAAGAGGGAAACATCTAAAACATGCAGGACTGTGGCCCTCGAGGATCAGGATTGGACACCCCTGTTCTAGGCCAACTCAAAGTCCTTCTCCACAGCCTCTCTGATCTCCTCCCACACCCAAGTTTTAGCTTCTGCAACTGCTGCAACCACAGCAAACTGAGACCCCCAAGCCAACCAGGCCCAACAAGCCTCCTTCTTCCGCTCGACAGCTTTGGGTTTTTAGGTTGCCACCGCGACAGGCACCAGTTGCCTTCTGGCTGCAGATCCTGATAACCCTGCTACAATGGAGACTTGTAATGTGGCTCACTCAGATTCCATGTCCCCAACTTCTTCCAGGATGCAGGAGAAGCTCTTCTAGAGGTGGAAGTTGAAACCTCCAGAGACAGGGGCCTCTGCCTGACATTCCCAGCTCACCCTCATTGTATGTTTGGGTTTACTTGGTCTGTCCGGGAGCCTTCCCCGGACAGTTAACCCTGAATCCCCATTTGAAGTTTCAGGGTTAACTGACTCAAAGTTTCCACTGGTGTGTTGTTATTCTGTGCTAGTCATAGATTGGCCATAACAAACATGATGTTCAACCATCAAACCTCATTTCAGGAAATGAGGTTTCAGGGTTAACAGACTCAGAGTTCTCACTAAACCTGCTTTGTGAAACAGACCCCTACTTCTCTCTTCACCTAAGCGATTCAGACATATGGCCACAGGTCTGATGACATGACTACAAAGTCAATCATTGACCTTTGGCCTCAGGTGCTCTGGTACCAAGAACACCTGATGGTCGAGCATCGTGTCTGTCATGGCCAACCTATGACGAGCACAGAATAACAACACACCAGTGGGCTTCAGATCAGGCAGGTATTTATTTTCTATTTTCACTTTGAAACACACTGAAGCACAATAGCTGCCCTCTAGGCCAAGCCACAACTAAGATACCTTAAGCATGAGTCTCAGATATAATAACGTGATGGAGCAGCGCCTAGGATGGCACCAGACTGTAATATTTTATGCAAAGTATCTGGAGTGTGGTGCAAATTCCACGGATACACAACAATATGCAACAAAGCCCAGCAGTGTAATTCAGCAGTAAACCTAATCCTTTTATTGACTGTGTGTGTTTTACAAATACTCTAATTTACATAAAACAAAACAATGTTGTAATTATAGTGAGCAGAAGCCTATAAACTAGATTTGATTTTATTTCACTCTCAGGTTTTTTTTCTCTCTCTCATCTGTCTGCCTTCGATTATTTCCGTTCACATGTCACCGTGAGACTTTTCTTCCACCATCATCTCAAATATACTGTTCAGAGGACATTACATTGATTTGCATTCATTTCTTTGACACTTCCTGGGCCCCCATTTACTAAACACCTTACCCCAAACTAAAATCCTCACCATAACATTTAATTATGTGCCTCATGGGGACTTGTCTTGTCCCCCAATAGGAAGCAGCATCCCTTAATGGGACTGTATACAGCATTACGTCCCCACAACATATGCAACTCACGCAGACACACACACGAGAGGCGGCAACGTTGCGGCCGCGCGTTTTCCTGTTGCAGCGCCTCGATGCGCACCTTCAGACTACTTCTGCCAAAGCAAACATGCGCAGCGGTTCCCTCTCAAGTTCACATCTTCTTTTCACTTTTGTTTCTGCTCATTTCGCCACATTAAAGCGCTCTACGTGTGGTAGTTTTCTCCGCCTTTCTTGGCACTGCGAACCAGTGGAGTGATCATCCAAACGCATAGGTTGGGTAGAGAGAGACTGCTGTTTCCATCCTATCGATAAGGTAAGAGAAGGCTAACTGTTTGTCCTCCTGTGTTTTGAATGTGTTGGTTAAGATGTGCACCGTTTTACAATGTGAGCAATTTAGAGTCACAGGTGTTTTCATCGCTTATGGATCAGAGTCTGGATTTTACGCACGAAAGTCTCAATCTATAGCCAGGTTATTCTTTATATGATGAAACTTTCACTGCTGTCTGCATGCTGACTTTTTCTGGCAATGAATTGGTAAAAAAGAAAAGAAAAGAAAAGATGCTTTATGACTAAGCCTATGTTCCTGTTTACATACAGTAAGTGCAGTAGTGTGTGTGTGTGTGTGTGTGTGTGTGTGTGTGTGTGTTCATGTCAGTTTGTGGGGATGATGGATGGAAATGAAAACTTGCTTGAGGGTCAGCACTGGTCATTTCCCATCACTGGGCATGCATTACATCATGTTTACTCTCTGTTGTCCTATCTGTCCCTACTATCAGGGCTTTACAATATGATGCCAGTGCCTCCCTCATTAGTTCCACACACAGAGCTTTTGCCAGTAGTAATACAGCAGCTTTTCTTTCACAATAGCTTTCCTTTTTTTTTGGTTTTCCTTCGACTGTGGCGGAGCTGAGCTGGCACATTGATTGACAGAGCAGTGACAGATCCTCTCCGGCAGGATGTGCATTTCCTTATCACTTCCTCCAAAGCTGCTGCGGGCACATATATCTGTGGTCATAATGATAGTGGGGGTTAGCTTTTTGCCAGAGCAGCCAACTGGAAAAAAGGAGAAGAAAGCTCATTACCAGATAGCTTTTGTTACAAGCTATAAACTTCAGAATTGGGGAAAAGGTGCGTAAGTCCTGTTTTGTTTTTCCACTGTAGCTTTGATGGTTTTGCAGGTTCACAAACTGTTGTAGCCTCATGAGGTGTGCTGCTGTTGGTTTTCAAAGCCCCACACCGGATAAACGGTGGTTTTTAAATTCCTTTGGCTTGTGAGAAAGTTTAAAGAGCTCACCGATAGAGGAAAAGTGGGACTTTGGTCAAATGTGCTGCCTTTTGGGATTACTGCTGGTAAAGCCACATGGTTAAAGTGGTACTTAGTTTTTTCTTTATCTTTATCTGGCTCTTTGTGCATTCTCACGTTAAGAATCTTAACATGTAGTTAATCTCTTTTTACCCTGCACGGGGAAGACGGTGTTTGAGAAGCACTGCCTTAAAATATTTCTAACAATAGGAAATGCCGCTTTAGCAGGTAATCAAGAAATAAATCTAGATGTAAATGAAGTTAACTTATCTTTGAAAGCTGCTCATATTAGCAGGATATTAAAAAGGGAAATTTATGTTTCATTCTCCAGTGTTTCTGTGATTCGATATTACTCAATATTACTAGTGAAATTTACCTAGAACTGAAGCTTCATTTAGATCATTTCTGACAAACCTTATCAACCTAATTGAGAATAAAAGCTACCTTCACTTCAAAATATAGACTCTGACAGGCGTAAACTCTTTGCATATGAAGGCTAATCGGTTCATCAATTCGCTTTGTGTAATTCGTATTAAAAATGAATACCTCTTTTTTTTTAAGCGTTGCATCAAAACTGGGGCACTGATAAGCAACAGTGCACCTGAATGAAGATCAGATTGGGTATTGTGTCAGACACGCTGACGTAACATTCCCAAAATAGGTCCCAACATTGCTCCAGTACTGACCAAATATCCCTTTCGTTGCCTTAGAAAAATGTGTTTGTCGTGCATTCATTCTCGTTGAATCTTATCTTGTCTAATCTTACTCACTGTATAGACCTTGGCGGCAACTGGGTCATATTTACATACCGATGCTTTTACTATGGTGTGTAACTTTCACCGTTAGCATGTGTGCGCCGCCCCTCGGTTCACAGGAGGTGAAGACAGGTTTTATATCTAGATTTTTGTGTTTCTACCATCAGCCTGAGTCCATCTGAACTGATGGAGCCCTCAAGATGTCATCACTGGTGTTATAGCTGAAGCTATGCTGTGTTTTTTAAGTTCCGATTCTAAGTATTTGGACAGTTAGACGTTTTTGTTCTTCGGGTTCTGTGCTTCAACACATGCAGTTTGAAATGGATGCCACATTAGAGTATCAAAGTGGCAAGTCTCAGCTTTAATATGAGTAGATTTGCATCGATATAGGAAGAACTTTGTGAGATATCTATAGCCCGTTCAACACCTTGTGCACAAAATGAAGAAAAAATATATATTTTGTTGAATATCCTTTGTAGGTAATAACTGTCTGAAGTCTTTAACCCACAGGCATCATCAGACACCTCGTCTTTCCCGCTGATGTGTTCCCACATTTTCTCTGCAGCCACCTTTATTTCCTGCTTGTTTTAGAGTCTCTCTGCAAGTGCAAAGCAACCGACTGAGGATGTTCCACCCTTTCATCCTAAAAAACTCTTTGGTTGCCTGGCTGTATGACATCGTTGTCCTACGTTGATGCACACAGAACGCTCTTGCGTATCTCTGCATGTATCCTGTTGCTTCTGTCAGCAGTGAAACCGTTAATAGATGTTCCAGTTGCATCGGCAGCCATAACAGTGTGCTTTGACAGATGAGGTGGTGGTGCTGTGGTTCATGAGACTCTTTCACTTTCCTCTCTCCATCATTCTGATAGTAAATACTTCTCTGCTACACATCTCTATTTTTTTATGTTTAGTTTTTTTGTGAACTACAATCTGGTCTTTCTCTTCCTAGGCCTTACCAGGGTTTAATATCTCCTGCTGCCTCTGTGGTTTTGGTCATAAGGTCTACAATAGTGGACATTTACTTCCTAGAGAGGTTTTTTGACTTGCTGTGTCGTGATTCAGTGGCTTTTCTTTCCCAGTGCAGAAGATTTTCTGGTCATCTACAAATCTTGTGCTCCTTCAGTCTGCCAGACCTGTGGCCTACTTTTTCTCCATTGACTGTATATAGAGCTGGACGAACCCGATGTGTCATCACCCGTATGTTTGTTAAAGAGCAGGTTTGAAGC
>NW_007578534.1:129741-139149 GCF_000690725.1 Stegastes partitus | reverse complement strand
GAAATGAGATAATAGTACACCGACTAATCTACAGTATCAGCGCAGCTCATCTGGAAACCTGTCCGCTCTGTCCCTGTAACTCCCCCCTGTGCTGTTTTACCCCAGTAAACTGAATAGTTTGACCTACATTCAGACCTCTTATTTCTGAAGGTTATCTGAGGTTGAACACGGTTTGTATCCTAAACCCTAATCTGCTTACAATATGGAGGAATTCGGCTAAATACCCTGTTAAAGACACAGCAGAGATAGTTGAACAAAATGCTCCAGTGATAGTACAATTACTGTGAAATTTATGTGTTGGTTTATTTTGTGTAATTATCAGTGGTTGTGGAAGAAAGCATGTCAGTGGTGGGAATGACTAGTGGAGGGAAACTTTTCCTGAAATGAAAGCTCCATTGTTGGGTTGTCTGCTTTGGCCCTGTATGGTAAGCAAACTGTTCCCTGTCTTCCAGAGACAGATGGCTTTTCTGACCTGTGTGTGTGTATGTGAATGTCCATGCTGTAACCTGCGCTCTGTTTAAACAGGCCAACACCACTGAGATCTTTCTCTCTCTCTCCCTCCAGACCGCTGCTCTTAGTTCGACAGCCACTGGGCAAACTTCCCAGATGCTTCCTCGTCGATATTCTGCTGCCGTCTGTGACAGCGTTTACTGAACTGGAGAGACAAAGATCGTCACAAAGAGGAACACTAACAGACTTGTGACGGTAAAAGGCGCAAGTGAAGTCATCACAAGTGTGATGCATGTGGTGGGAACTTCCTGCTTTGGCTGCACTCCTGTGACACAATCGCTCTTTTCTTAAGTCACATCATGCTGTTTGGCGAGCAGTTATTTTGTCTGAAAACACGTCAAGCGGCTGAGTGTGTGGGATGAGAGCGCAAAGAAAACAAGAAAGGGGAAACGACAACCATGCTGAAGAACTACCAGCTGGTCTACATTGGCCTGGAGCTGGTGATCGCCTGCCTGGCCGTGGCTGGGAACGTCCTGGTCTGCTGGTCCGTCTGCCTCAACTCCAACCTGCAGAGCATCACCAACTTCTTTGTGGTGTCGCTGGCCGTCGCTGATATCGCTGTGGGGCTGCTGGCGATCCCTTTCGCTATCTCTATCAGGTATCATTTCTTCTTTGTTGATTCGGAAATGTTGTGCCACCCGTAACTTCTGCGAAACATTTATTTAACCCGTGATTTTTTTTTCTTGCATTTCCCCACCAGCATTGGTTTCTGTACCTACTTCTACGGCTGCCTGTTCATCGCTTGCTTCGTCCTCGTGCTCACCCAGAGCTCCATCTTCAGTCTGTTGGCCATCGCTATGGACCGCTACATCGCTATCAAGAACCCACTCAGGTGAGAGGGAATGAAAACTGAAATATTTTTCCACAACCCCACAAATTAAGTTCACTTTTCAGACAATTTTTAACATAACCGTGGCCTCATGCACCTCAGACAACACTCATGTTCAGTGGTGCTGAGGCACATAAAATAAATGCGGATGCAAAATACAATCAGAAAGCATTAAGAGAAGAATGCTCAGCTAAATCGGATGAAAACTAAATCTAACAATGCTAAAAAAGTGTAGAAATTAAAAATGAGAAATATTGTAGGGACAAAAAGACTAAGATAAAAGTGTTATCAAGTTACAGTTACAATCAACAAAAGCATCAATGAACCCTTTGAATCGTTTCACTGTTTTGTTGAAGTTTATTCCAGGTATGCTGTGTACGAATACATGAAAGGAAGTTTGCTCTGCACATGTTGCCCTTTCACACGGTGAAGTGAAGGGAGTGAGAGGTGCCAAAATCTCACATACAGTTCAGGCTAATACGGCCTGCTGTGGTATGACACAGATATATATATATATATATATATTCACAGACTTAATTAGGTTACTGTCGTGTGCTATGTAAGGGGCTAAACCTCGTGATAAATTCAAACACAGTTAAAATGACTCACTTATCTTGCAGCCTAGAACAGTTTCTGCAACAAGTAGTTTGACTTGCATTGTTCATCACGTGTATAATTAAAACCCGCTGTCGTCCATTCACGGCTGCATTCTTTTTTCCCCTTTCATATGAGGATATTTCATGCCGTAAGCCATAGCAGGTGACACATTTGCATAAGCGGTTGTGTAACAGCGTCAGTGTGGGTTTGTGTACTCGAACTGGTGCCACAAATCTGACACCAAAGACCAAAGAGCTAATAATTCATCAGAATTTTAGGAGGCTTAATCGAGCACACTTGGCTGCCAACCTGACCAAGCACGGTCCAAGTCAAAAACACAGAGAGGGTTTTAAGTCACTGTACGGGGATGGTGTTGCCAAAAACGCTGGTTATTGATTGCGATTCTCGACTTTTATTTCTCTACATTGCACAAATTAATGCTGCCTATAAAAGTTGCACAGGTAGAGTTTTACAGGCTTGAAAAAAATGTTGAAGATGTCACATTAATCATAGTAAGTAAAGTAGTTCCAGGTCTGCTTGTCTGCGTACATTTATGTACACGAATACATGAGAGAAGACACCAAGTACATCATAAAACCCGACCTCAAAGAAACTCAACTATTCGTTAACATGCAGCTGGTCATGTGGGTTTTTGGCTCAAGATTTCTATTCTTAAAACCTGTGAAACCCCCAGATTCTCCCTCCAATTTAAAAGCAGTGGCTTGTAAATAATCAGCTTGTAACAACATTTAGTACGCAGATTCTCCCTGTTTTATGAAAATACAGGTGTTGTAACTTGATTTGTTTGAATAAAAGTTGTATCTACATTGGGTTTTTTTTCATATGGAAAAGAAAAAGAGGCTGGCAAACTGTTGGCCTTTATTTAAAAAAAAAAAAAGGAAAAATAAACACATCAGTCGTCACCAAAGAAGAATATTAAACCATAAAACTGACTGTAAATGAAATGCATCAGTGGTTGCACCTAACCAGTGTCAGCAGGTATGGTTTCAGCCGAAGTTTGTTTTACGCCCAAAATCCAACTTTTAAGCCAAAGTCTGAGCAAAATTACAAGCCATTACAACATTTTATATCAAAGAGTATATCTTCAGATACACATTAATGGCTTTTAGTTCTGATTATTTCACCCATGTTTTTTTCAGAAAATCATCTTATATCAATATTTTTGTATTAATCTTTGTTGCTCGGAAACTCTTACATCACCTGAGTGGAAATGTTTTGAGTTACTGTCAGAGGTGAAAAACAAGCCCGCTGTTAAATTACAGTATAGGAAGGAAATGCCCTTTACAACAGATTTATGCAAACTCACAGGGCCGCTAGCTGCGTGCAGAGTCATGCGGCATCACTCTGCAGGATGTCACAGGCTGCCTGTTCATCCACCAGCTAACATGGAACATACGAAATGGCTCTCTGGCCAATCTGACGAACTGATGCAATCAAACATTTATTTATTTTTAACAAATCTTTACACTATCAGAGTGGATATCAAATTTTAAATACTTACTCTGTGCTCTGTTTGTAATCACCAGTCCTGATTGTTAGCAAAACGGGACATACAAGCAGTGGAGAGTTGGTCGGATTACTGTTAGCTTATATAAAGAAAAGACTGAAATCTTGCTTTGGTTTATTAAATAAATAATGCATTTCGGCTTCAGTGCACAACCATTTTCTCCCCCGTTTAAACCGCCAAATATTGACTTTGCCTCAGGAGGATGCTATCCCAACGAGATTAGATAAACCAGCGCTGCAGCATAATATTGTGCTCTGCTCAACCTTCCAGGTACAGCAGTCTGGTGACAGGGCCGAGGGCGAAGGGCATCGTCGCGCTGTGCTGGGTTCTCTCCATCGGCATCGGCCTCACGCCCATGTTCGGCTGGAACACAGGTGAGAGATGTGTGTGTTAGCAACGGCACTTGTACACCTTTAATTCTGTAAAAAATGCTGAAAAACATAGATGTGGCATCTATTACATCATCTATAGAGGTTTCTGTGGAGTTTTGTTTTCGTTTCTTTACTTGAAAGACAATCGGAAAGCAGGAAAATAGGGTTAAAAAGCAGATAATTAAGTTCATTAAAGGGAACACATCTGTAAGTTTACCCTCCTTTAGGCCTAAAGTCTTAAAAGACAAGCCATTTCCTACAGCAGTCGATCAGGAAATGAACTGGTATTGTAGTTCTAGAGAAAAGCTTCTGCACTGACAGTTACAAGAAATACATCTGGCATTTTCACGGTGAACTTATTTCAGCTTCTTACTGCTGAAATGATTTTTGAGGAAAACTGAGTCGAACTGAAACCCACATTTTCACACAATAAAGTTTTGCTATTTAGAGTTCTTTATCTTATAAAAAATGTATTTGGTTAACATTATTTAAAAAGCTAAATTTGCTTCTTCACAGGTGGGATCTCTAACATCAACATCAGTGGATACAGCTGCCCCGAGGGAATGACCCAGTGCTTGTTTGAGGGCGTGGTTCCCCTGGACTACATGGTCTTTTTCAACTTCTTTGGCTGCGTGCTGGTGCCCCTGCTGATCATGCTGGTCATCTACGTCAACATCTTCATGGCGGCGCGACGGCAGCTCCGACTAATGAGCCTAAAGGTTGCACACACGCCTGCTCCCGGAGAGAAAATCTTTTGCTCGAGCTCGTCTCGTTCAATCCTCCAGAAGGAAGTTCACGCTGCAAAATCGCTGGCCATCATCGTAGGTTTTTTCGCTGTGTGCTGGCTTCCACTGCATATCATCAACTGTTTCAACCACCTGTGTCAAGACTGCGAGCGTCCAGACATCTGGGTGATGAACATAGCCATCATCTTCTCCCACGCTAACTCTGTCGTGAATCCCTTCATCTATGCCTACCGCATTCGGGAGTTCAGGCTGACCTTTCGGAGGATTCTGTACCAGCACATCCTGGGGAAGAGGGATGGGTGTGGCTTCGGGAGTGCTGGTGGAAGAGACGTTGGGACCACCAGTATCATACGAACTTCATCCCGTATGAGTAAAGAGCGTTCATCCAGCGGCACGTTGGTAAATAGTTATGCCCTGGACCACAGTATTGACCAAACCAGACCAAAGGATACTCATGAATCCTCTCCCCACTGGACATCACATTTAGATGCCACACAGAGCAGCTATATACCCAACGGACACCCAACATGCAACATGGCATTTTCTGCACGGGATGCGGTGGAGTCGTCGTCGTATCTCGGGGGAGCAACAGATGTTTTGGCGGTGAACGACAGGGGAAGCTGCATTGCTTTTGTAAATGTTCAGGCTCTCTCCCTGAACCAGACTGACTGTGCCCGCAGTACAAAACTTACAGAAATCTCATGACAAAGAAACGATGTTGGTATTTAAAATATTTTCTCTGTTGCCACAACACGCATACCATTGTACAAACATGGAAAAGGATTAGCAAAGTCTCAGCAGATCAACACCAGCAGCTAATCTGTTTATCTGAAGTCACAGGAACTACTTTTCGGGTTTTATTTTTGTCTCTTTGTTCTCTGAGTTGGATCGGATGCACAAACACAGAGACAGTTGGTAAAAACCAAGTGGATGTTTAATATCAGCTTGTATCCTCTTTACATGCTGTGAAAGGACATCTATGGCAGTGTGTTCTTTATCCAAGATGAATGTTCTTTTTGAGATCGCCTGTATTAAAAATGTGCTTGTAAATATAAATATGTAATGTACTTTATTTTGAATTTCTTTTTTTATAATGTTGGCTGTATTGTTTTTACCCATGGGAGGAAAACAATGGCATTGATCGAAGGCAAGCACGAGGTGTGCATCATCTCTTACGTCAAGACTTGTTTAAAAAATAATTTCTCAAAGTGTTGGATAGCTACAAAGCACCCGATGTGTTGCGAGCTTGATGAGGGATTTGATAACTGCCAGGCAACGTGTTCATTGCTGGTTCGACATCTAAGTGACATACGAATCAAAGGTAGGGATAAACACAGGCCAGTTACCAACCATCCAAAACAAAGAGCTTGTTTTATCTATTCAAATATCACTCCATATGCCTGTAATGCAGCTACTTCCAGAGTCAGGCTTGCACACACACACATGTAAAGTGCACACACATGACCACAGACTACTCAGCAAGAGGTGTTTACAGAGTAGCCTGGCTGCTGACGCCAGTCAATGGGCCTAATGCAATGGAAATCAAATGAAGGTTCATTTGATGGTGTCTTTTATTATCCCATTATGCTTTCTCTTTCCTCATTAAAAAGCCCTTCCACTGTGGGAAAGACCTGCATTAAGCAACTTTTATGTGCCTTAAAGCACTTCCAGAGACATGCCTCCAAGAATAAGCAAGTCGCACCGTGTTTATTCAAAAACTATGCATAGTGGTTGTTTATCACACTTTCTGGTCATGTACAGGGATATTTAAATAGATTAAACAATTTTGCTGTAATGCTTTGCTTGTGTGTCTGTCGTTGTGCCGTTTTGATAAGCATGACATAACAGCTATGAAAAGTATGTGGTAATTCAAATCTGATTTGTTTCCAGAAATAGAAAGAAGAAGTTTGCATGGCGTCCTGGAGCTGAAGGAAAGCAATCCACTGTTGTTATAGCGTAACCATATAGTCATAAACTAACACCAGGAAGAATAACATTGACATGCAAATTTTTGTGTACAGTTAAGAAAGAAAAAACCACAGAGGCTCGCTCAATAAGCAAATTATCCAAGAGGGAACAGCAGTGTTTGTTGTGGGATTCTTTTTACATTATTAACTGATGACAGTTTAAGGGAAGAACCCTAACCCTAGACCTTCACAGTGGGGAGATCTGGTAGCTCTGATTAGCTGTGGGGGGTATTGTTCTGGCACCGTTTGGCTCCACTTGTTCAGAGAGAAGGGTCACTCAAATCAATACAAAGTTGATCTGAGGTGGAACATTTCTATCCTGATGGGAGCGGCCTCTTCCAGGATGACGGTGACCTCCTGCCCATTCATAGAGCCTGAGGTTGGATGAAAACGATGTGAATCATATACTCTGGCCTTCATAGTCATCTGATTTTAACCCGTCTGAGCACCTTTCCAGATTTTGGATCAGAATGATAGAGAGCACTCTCCACCACAATCCTCAAATCTATACTTGGCATCAGACCAATGTCAGGGTGCACTGAAGCTGTTCTGGCAGCACATGGTGGAAAAACTACTTACTAAGACACTGTGAATTTTTTGCTTTTAATTTGTCACCCATATGACACTCCAGTGTCTAAGTTGTAATAAATGCAATAGCAGTGTCCATTTATATGAGCTGATGCTTACATTTTTTTTGACATGCTGTGAAATTTCATCCATCACAGTGTGTTTTTTATTCAAAATGAATGTGATTTCTAGGTTGTCCATATTAAAAAAAATGTACTTGTTAATATAAATATGTAATGTTTGTGATCATCCGCTGCATTGTTTTTACCCACTGGAGACACTCAAGTCTTAAAAACGTCACTTTTTGCAGCAAAACTGTAAGAACAAGCTATTAACAGTTTTCTATGAATCCAACTATACCACAGACAGACTCCATACTGCTCTAAATGAGACATTCTTGGACTGTGCAGGACAAGTTGTTCTTCTCGAAACTGCAGTGGACTCTGGCTGACAATCCGGGGAAAACAATAGCATTGATTGAAGGCAAGCACGAGGTGTGCATCATCTCTTACGTCAAGACTTGTTTAAAAAATAATTTCTCAAAGGGTTGGTTAGCTACAGAACATCTGATGTTGCCAGCTTGATCAGTGATTTGATAACTGCCAGGCAACACGTTGGCTTCCGGTTCCACATCTAAGTGAATATGAATCAAAGTGATATAAACAGGCCAGTTAACAAAGAGCTGACTCCTGTGGTCTGTCACAGCTGAATATTATTTTACCATGTAAGTCTCACTGATATGATAAATTAACTATGGATGTTTAACCGTGGGGAAACATTTACCTCAAATATCCGGCAACATTTCTTTTCTTCAACTAATTTGAAACATGTTTGCCATAATAATAGAAATGCTAACTGTAACTTCATTTACGTATCTATATCAAATAATCAATAACATTAACTGTAATATAAGAAACCAACTTATATTTGTATGTAATTTAATTAAACTCTCATATTGACATATTTTCAACTAGTGCATACAGGCTTCTGCAACAGCATAACAGAAACCCTCAAATTTTGTCATCCCAAGATTTTCAGTGACTCCATTTGGTCACCCCTGTGAAAAATGCATGCAAGCCCTCGTGCTAAACATAACTTCAGCTAATTGCAAGACACTGAGTGGACTTTGCTAAGCAACATTTGTGGTAAATAATACTTGGCAGCTGTTTAAAAATATATATTTTTCCAGATTTTCAGCGACATTTATCAATTAGTTTGTGAAGCAGTACAATTAATCGATAAAAATATTTATTTTTGCTGAACATAAGAGCAAAAATACAAATCCCACAATGCACTGCGGCTCCCTACCGGAAGCACTCCGTTGAACCAGCGCGGGATTGTGGGTAGGCGGAAAAAGGCTCAAAAATCTACGCCGAAGCGTCAAGCGCACGTTGTGGAGTCGCTGCAGAAGAAAAACCAACAAAAGAAAACAGCTTTCCAGACAAATTTAAGGTAATTAAAAACTCTTAACCGATTGGACACTATAGCATGATTGTTTTATCACCGAAATCGACGTTTACTTGTGTAGATATTACAGCTCATTCATTCCGGTACCAACATGGCTCCGTGTGTTTGCCGAGCTCAAAGTTTCTAATACATTTAAGAATCAGATGTTAACGCTAAAATACGTATTAAATCAAGTTAGTTTGCAGCATGTATCGTTACGTGTGGTAGAATATTGTTTGGCTGCCCTTACTTTAGTTAAGTAGCAATGTGTTATTGTCTATTAGCCTAGTTAGCTAATGATGCTAATTTAGCTAGCATAGCTTATGTTGCCTGCTTTCACTATAACAGCATGAACGGTAGCTTCTGTCACACCGTGTCATGCAGAGGGTCTGTCATTATTATAAATTAATTAGCTGCATTTTTAGTACAGGTAGTAGCACCGTTGTATACTTATTAACAGAAAATACAGGAACTATAGCGGTGTGAATTGCACTATGTCCTATATACGAACGAGGGTTGAAAACATGTTTTAGATTTCCATTAATATCCTAAATATACAATAACCAATACAGTTTATGGTTTCTCTGCAGTTTCATTACCATAAATTTACTTGGAAGAGCAAACTCTACAGCTCAACATACTTTGAATGTAAAATAATGTAGACAGAAGATAATAGGCTGGTGACAGTCATCAGGCTTGTTTTGCATGATTTATTGTTACAGCATTTCTTCTGTTCTCCTGTTGTGTTCCAGGAAAACGGGTGAAAGATGTCCATCGGCGTACCAATCAAGGTCCTGCACGAAGCAGAGGGACACATTGTGACCTGCGAGACCAACACCGGAGAGGT
>NW_007578534.1:122441-129622 GCF_000690725.1 Stegastes partitus | reverse complement strand
AGGATCGGTATGAATTACCCTCTGTGGGTCTGTTGTGTGGAAAGCATTTGTTGATCTCCATTAAACAGACACATTGCTGAATTACATGCATTGTGTAGGTGGTGCCTTAATGCTTTCATATTGAACTGTTTAAAACATTCAGTAGCTTGATTTTGAAAAGTGCCTCCATCTTTTTCTCTTCTCCCAATTTCCAGTTTCAGCTCTTGAGGCTAGATTAGTTAAACGTGGGAGGCTTGTGACCAGGTTTAACCATACAAGTAGTTGTAATGGTTTTATTTGATGTGTAGTTAATACAAAATCTCCAAGCTCTCCCATCTGTTGCTGATTTTTATTTCAAACAGCCAGCTCAGGTACAGAAGTGACTGAGTCCTAGTTTTAACCCTGCCAGCTCATTACTTGTTAGCCTGGATTCTAAATTGTAAGCCAGTTCCAAGTTGAATGGTTAAAAAACGAAAAAGTAAGTCCAGACTTTCATGCATTTGTTTTTGGCAAACCAGAACTTTCAACCATTATGGAGTTTTTTTGTTTTTTGTGTGCCTCGCATTACCAAGCTTAGCTGTAGTTCAAATTTGTTGAAGTTGCATCTTGCTCCTGCCTTGATCTTTTAGAATTTCTTGTGACATTACCCAAAACACTGAAGGGCTGGTACTTGAGAGGTGTGATTTACTTAAAATAATTCCATTTCTGTCCCTGCAGATGTCCAATATCACAGTGACTTATCGTGACGGCCGCGTGGCGCAGTTGGAACAAGTCTACATCCGCGGCAGCAAGATCCGCTTCCTGATCCTACCTGATATGTTAAAGAATGCTCCGATGTTAAAGAGTATGAAGAACAAGAACCAGGGATCAGGTGCAGGAAGAGGAAAGGCAGCTATTCTTAAAGCACAAGGTGAGTGGGCATCTTTTAAAGCATAAGAGAGAACACGGGGGTTTTGTTGGGAGATGTGAGCAACATTCACGACACAATACACTTCACTAAGTTTGCCAGAGAGGAGTTTCCAGACTGATGCTTGTCTGATGCATTTGTCCTGTAATTCATGTGGACAGATACATGTGATGTGTTAAATAAGATGTGCAGGCAACCTGTGCTTTGTATGTGGATTTGCCTTCTTTTTGTGTCCATCTGCAGCAGAAACACAACTTACCATGACATAAATACGCTCCACAAGTGCAGCTTTATTCCTGGTGTATTAAATATAATCCTGTCAGAGGGCCACTGATTCATTTCCTTTTCATTTTTATTTATTTATTTTTTTTAAATTTGTGTATCACCTTCTATTTTAAGCGGTACCCAATGTTTTGTCCCCTGAGTATCAAGGCTTCAGAATTAGACTCTCTGCTTCAGTGGTCCAACAAAATCGTGTTAGATTCACTTTTATAGTAGATGTTGATCAATATAGTTTTTTTTTTTTCTGGACTGATACTTAATACGACTAATACAATGGACCAATAAGCTAAATTTTGAACTGATGCAGTGAAAATAAAAATGTTAATGTCAAAATGTAAAATAACAAAATTTTGCAGATATGCCTTTTATACTTTACATCTGGTAGTTTAAAAGACATTATTTCAATATTAATCTTTACATATGGCTGCATTAGTGCCAAAGCAGTGCATTTTCAGATTAATTTCTTATCAGGAATCCATTATTTCTAACAAATAACGATACTGATAATCGCAAAAGTGCTGAATATTGGATCTGAGAAGCTGCCAGGATAATTGGTTGACCTCTAGTTCATCGGGATATTTTACTGCACTGTCTTGTACATAATATTGTCTTATCCTCCTTTTCATCGTTCTTTTAAGGCCATTTTTTGTACTTTACAGACTTTACTAACCAATATGGATTTCTGACTGATTTCCCCTGATGAGTAAGATCCCTTACCTTGGAGTGTGATATGTCTAACATGTCTTCCTCTTTTTCTGCAGTGGCTGCAAGAGGACGAGGCCGTGGTGGAATGGGAAGAGGCAACATCTTCCAGAAGAGGCGATAACTTCTCCAGTTTGATTCAGATCGTTTCATTGTATAGTCTTTTGGTTCTTTTTATTTTTTCCTTTTTGGATTGGATTATGTAGGTGGTGTTTGCAATCTTTTGCTTCGCAGTTTATTGCTGTAATTTCACTTTTTTATGAAAATAAACATATTTCCATTTGACATGTCCTGTGCATTGCTTGAATGGATCGGGGTTTACATGTGGCTGCATATCATCAGCCAGTCAGTTGTCAGTATTTTACCTGAACCGAACAGATTGCGCGTCAGAGACTTCTTGCGTGCATAAACAATAACTTAACAAATGCTGATAAAGGTAACGCGTGTTGTGGTTAGAAAATGCACTAATTACACCTCGACGGCCTCAATGTTTACTCGGGTTAAACTAAGCTCTAAAAATTACCACCAATTACTTTCTTTCCTCCATTTTCTTTTCTTTAGATTTGCTTGTGAGCCAATGCAAATCAGTGAGACACTTGGTTATGAAAGGCTGAACAAACAAGCTTCAGTTGATCTGGAGATTGCTTATGAAAGTGCTAACTTGGGCACTGTTTAGTACTTGATGTCATATATCTGTGTGTGTAATTTGAACATTGGGATGGAAACACTATACAGAGGATCCTTTTTCTTTTTGCCTTTTCAGCTTCAGTTTATCGTGAAAGTGTCTTTATGTAAAGGAAAACAAAGCAGTAAGGCATTCTGTTTTGCTTTCAAATATTTATTCTCCTGTCAATCAACTTTTCTCATTCAATAACCTGAATCAGAATCGGCTTCATGGGCCAAGTATGTGAACACGTGAGGAATTTGACTGGCGTTTACTTTGCCCTTTACACAAAATGGACCTGTGCATTTGAACAACAGTAACAGGTCATGGAATGAAACGAGTGTGCACAACTACAGATATGTGCAAAGTGAAAATGATTTTTTGTGCAAAATTAAGGTGAACCTGATTTTTGTTGCAAAATTACAGTGAATCAAATTTTGTTCAAATGCAGTTACTATACAATAAATATAAAGTTATTGCATGATGTAAACATATCATCACCTAATTATTTCCACATCCAAGCACATTATCATTTGCACATTTCTGTGTCTCTCTGATATATTCTTGTAAATTTTGTCAACTTTTCTTTCTATATTATGTTTCTAGATTTTTATCTTATTTTATTTTACCTTCATTTATAGCCCACCCTAATATTCTATGTTGTCTTTTCACTTTGTTTACACCCTTTGTTGAATATTCATGCTGCTGTAATGACTGAATTTCCTTCTTGGGATTATTAAAGTTGGTGTAAGTCTAATGAAGGTTATTACAGTGTAATGGAACAGAAAGGAGCATTTCAGGGATGAAAACAGCAATATAAAAAATAAAATAAAATAAAAACAAGCATGATGGGACCCGTAAACTAATAGTTTGTTGAACAGCCCTTTGATCCAGTCACCGCAATCAAGTATTTTCTGTAACTCTCAATCAGACTTTTGCACCTCTTGCCAGGTATTTTGATTTCACTGTTCACCAGCAAAGTGCACTAATTTGTCCGGGACAGTTTTTTTTTTTTTTTAAATTATTCTTTTCAACCACAATTCAAAACCAACGTCTTATTTCACTAAATTATAATTTAGTACATTTTTATTTATTATTATTTTTTCAGTTTCTAGTTATTTGAGTGACTTTTGTGACTTTATTGTATCTAGAAAAAAAAGGTGTTTTGTTGTGGTCTCCTTTTTTTCTAATTCCACGCTGCAACTCTCCCACTCACCACCAGAGGGCGCCACTCGGTTATTGTTCTTCGCCCCCGAGAACCACAAAGTGTTTTATGTCGAAGTCGTGAGTTAAACAAAAAAAAAAGGGGAACAGAAGGCAGCTCCTCCGCGGATGTACGGCAGCTTTCTACGAGCATTTTCCGTCTGAAACAGCCTCCCGTTAACCGGCTGCCTCTCAACACTTCCTCCATATGAAACACGGGACCCGCGAGCTCCGCTGGATTGGTCCATCACAACATCGGTTATCGGTCTGCTACATTTCTCACACGGCTAAGCTAGCTGTCGGAGGGCAGAAGCTACTCTCTCGGCGAAGAGGAGGGGAAGAAGGAGCCTCGTAATTCTGACTCGTAGGCCCAGATAACACGTTGAGGTGAGTGTCTGATTAAATTCACGCGGTATTCGCTGCCCTGTGTGGCCGGAGTCCTGCTAGCATCCTCGACTCCTGCATCTACAACATCTGTATCTTGACAGATGCTGCTAACGTTAGCTGGTTGGCTTTAAAGCTTTAGAGCTAAGTTAGCTTAGTGGGACCTCAGACGACGCTGCACTCGTTTTTGTTTTGTTTTTTTAAATTTTGCCATCAACTCTGAAATATGTAAGTTATCAGCTGCTGTTGTAGGAAATAGCTAAACATTGTAAAGTGTCACTCAGTGTGTGTGTGTGTTTGTCAAATTGCTGTCAAGTGGTGTGAATGCGTCAGTGTTTTAAATGCCTCTGATGGAAACAGTTTGGTTTCTGGTGTTACCATGTTCTGCTTTTTGGGGTTTTGAGAGTCCAAAGTTGCATTAAGAGAGCTGTTCTCATCCTCTGGTGCTATTTATTTATTATTCTACTATTTTGTTGTTGTTTTTTGGGGGTGATTTAAGGCCACTGTTGAATTCATAAGAGAAGCAGGAGATCTGATAAATACCAATAATTATAATGAGGATACAGTGATGTACCTTGTCAGGGTAGAACAGGCTTTATGCTTAAAATACACCTTCTGTTTTGCATGGTGCAGGTTTTGAGTTGGAAAATTGAAAGTGCTTCTTCCAAACAGTCAATCATGTAGGTCTTTTAGGTGTTCTATATGAGTCTGTTAACTCGTCTTTACATTGTGAAATTCCATCCATCCATTATCTATACCCTGCTTAATCCTCACTAGGGGGGCTGGAGTCTATCCCAGGGTGAAGGCAGGTTCACCTGGACAGGTAACCAGTCTATCACAGGGCTACACTTAGAGACAGACAACCAAGCACACTCACATTCACACCTACGGACAATTTAGAATCACCAATTAACCTCAACATGTTTCTGGACCTTGTGGGAGGAAGCTGGAGAACCTGGAGAGAACCCACGCTGCACGGGGAGAACATGCAAACTGGTGTCCTCACTGGGACGCGAACCGGTGACCTTCTAGCTGCGAGGCAACTGTGCTAACCACTGAGCCACACTGTGAAATTGGAGAGCAAAAAATGCGTTAACTGCTTCGATAACTGAGTAGTTTTAACTGTAAAGCTTGTTGCTTTAACAAAAAAAAAAGGTTATTGTCATTGTTTAACAAAAATAATGCCCAAAATTGCTCTGTCTCTGTGAAATACAGTTATAAAATTATATCGTGATGCACATGTTTAACTACCCTGTGATGATTAATTGAAGAAGTAATCCTTAGTTTTAGCTTTGATATCGACTGTATTTTGATTGGTGGTTGGTTTAGACTTGATGATGGATGAACAACCTCATAGAGTATTTCACAACGTCGCCCGATCGCTGTGCATTAGCGAGGTGAATGTCCGGCCTACCTATTAGATTCTCAGCACTATTTAGCTTTGATTGTGTGATAAAGCTGCAGTTAAGTTGATCGAGGACATTCATCCCTCCATTTACAGGAGCTTATCTCTTTGCGGCTCCGCAGATCGCTGACAGTGTTGCCCTGTTGATCTTTTAATGAAGCCGGGGGATCCTCCTCTGCTCCAGATGGCCCTGTGTTGTCCCGGTATGTCTGCGGGACCGTGTCTGTGTTGTTATTAATGCTGTACATGGCTTGGACCCCCTACCGGCTCCGATAAGTCCTCGCTTCCCCTCCCCTCCTGCCCAGATAGTGAAAGTCGGCTCACGTGACTTTTGTTATGATAAGAGGCGCAGTGTGGCATCTGGAGCTCGGCGGCATCTGGTGGTGTTTCACGAGGCTCAAATCTGACTCCTTGTTCTTCGTCTTGCTGCTGCGTTCACCAGGGATCAGGGAAGTTTAGGGCTGTAGCCAGCAGGTCACTTGTTTATGATGTATGGTATTTTTATTTAGAGACTCAAGACTGTTTCAAGGCTTCCTGTTCTCTAGTTAGCCTCGTTAGCAAGGATGTCTAGATCTGAGAGCTCACATGCTTTGCTGAAAGCTTGGATAAAGGATGTACGAGCATGTGTTCGTGGCAGCTTTCTCAGCTTCAGGTAAATAGATTCTGATGAGTGCTGGGGTAATAGTGGTTCACAGTTTCAGAAACTCTCTTTTCAAATAATGAAATATCAGACATTGCTGGTCAAATATGAACACAGACCAACTCAGCCGGATTTCCCCATGCCTCTGAAAATACCGCAGGCCAGACGATTATTGCTGACATTAAACCACTGAAGATAACACGAACCACTGTTTGACTCATACTCAGGGCAAATTTCCAAAATCTGCCCGACGGAGAAAGAGATTTGCGGTAATATTGTGCGTCTCATTATGAGTGATAATGGCTCGTAAAGACTCTCTCATCTGTTAAGAAAGTGTGCAAACATCTTGCCGTGTGAATGCAAGCCGGCCTTGATGTGTGTCACGTCATTTATCTGAGATCAAAGTAGGTCAAGTTTGGTAAGTGGCCTCTTCTGATATAAAAAGCGTACCGAAGCTGCGAGTTTCATCCGGGGTCAAGTCTGTATCTTTCTGCACTCCGTCGAGGATGAAAACTCTCATGTGGGAACATTGTGCTAATTTAGTGGCAGCGATAGTTTGTGTTTAAAGTCAAACTTCATGTCAAGGGCTTTCTTTTCAGCAAAAAGGACCGTTTCACTTTGGCAGTAAATGCCAAAAGAGTGTCTGCTTTAAAGAATGATTAGAGGAGCTTAGAGGTCATTAAGACCATCAACAGTTATTATCTCATAATAATGATTCGTGTTAATCATGTAAATTAAACGCCATTTAAGATAATCTGCATTGACCAAGGCCAGGAATGAGGATGCCACTCTTGATCACATATACAGTCTGTCCTGTTTGTATGATTAGATCAGGTCCAGTCTTTTAGTGAGACAGCTTATTTACATTAGTGTGGAAACGTAATGGAGCAAAACTCAAGCAGCTAAACAAGATCCACAGCTGGAGAAGTTGTTGTATGAGCAAGCCAGCATCCAGTCCTACTCTCAAAGGGTCAAACATGGACCAGATTTGTTGTTTACAGTTTGCAGCAGACTT
>NW_007578534.1:105427-121669 GCF_000690725.1 Stegastes partitus | reverse complement strand
AAAATCAACATATCAGCATCATATATTTGCAATTGAAAAGCCTGTGTCATTTAATAAAGATAGTAAACACTTTTTGTAATAGCATGTGGCTGAAGAGACCAGGCAGTTACAAAAAAAACCTCAAAGTTCCTGCCCAGGAAGCCGTTATTCTCGTTGAGTCTCTGTACAAATGTGTGGTGGTTCTTTCCTTTTTGTTGGCTTACATCACTATATATAGGCTGGCAGTGGAGGTAGAGAGGCCACCTGGAGTGGGCGTCTCATCCCACACATGGTCCTCCTTCTGAACTTGGCTGGAGCTCCCACTGTCTTGTTTACCTCATGGCTTCCCTTTGTGTGTTTTTTTGTTGTGTGTATGTTGTTCTGCATCAGCTCCCACACACCGACAGAGCGCCGCAATCCTGTCAAAACCGTGACGGAAATCAAAGATCTCTCTCTCTCTCTCTCTTTTCTTTTTCCTCCTCCCGTCTGCTTTCCATCGCTCTTCAATCCTCTCGCAAGATAATGAGCAGATAATAAGCTGGGAGAGATGGAAATGGTCCTCTTGAAATTATGCAAAAAAAACAAGGTTTCGGTTCGATGTTGTGAAGGTAATAATTAACCGTGTTGTATAACTGACATCAAAAGCAGAACGAGCTTTTATAGACACGTCAAATCTGTCCACTTGCAGCAGGAAATTTGTGATACGAGACGTGTTTGCATGCATTAATTAGCACTTAACAGAATGTGTGGGAAAAGTCCAAGCTCCGCGGATGTTTGGTACGAAAGAAGAGCTGTAGCTGCTTATGTTTCAGAGCGAGCGAACAGCATCTCTGGTTGTTTCTGCCACACCTTTTTTTATTACACTCACAAGTTGCTTTGTCAGTAACGAAACCTTAGATGTGCACAGAAACTGCTTCGTCCTTTGTCGGAAGATTTATGTCAAGTATTTTTGGCTAATCAGATACAGCTACCCTCTGCTTTGAAAGCACTGTCGCTTTACTCCTGTGTGTGCAACAGAAACTGAAAACTGAGCATGCTTCAGGTAGTTATTGTCGATTTATATATGTGTAATATGTACTCTGTGTTAAGGCAGTTGTGGTATTATGCGTTTGAAGGAAAACATTAATACTGGAGCAGGAGGTTGGTGTAAATGCGGTCTCTGGGTCTTTGTCATCCTCTTCATGCCGTACTATTAAATTAAGGCAGAAATCCGAGATAAACGCGTAACATTATCTCCAGGTTGTTGTGCACCATGCAGCAGCTATTAGGATGAATGCGGCGTACGATAACCACGTCACTACAGGGAAAGTGCAGCTATTTTAAAACACAGTATTGAAGCTGCTGGTATCATTTGACTGATATTTGTGGATGTTGTTTTGCAGCATGTGCAGATTTATTATCCTGCATGAAGATTACAAAAACAATTGGATGCTGTGTGTTTCTATGCATTCACCAAAGCCGTCTGCAAATTAGGGATGCAATCGTAAATGGATTCAAGCATTAAATTGATTGTCAACAGCTTTGATAGTCAATTAATTGGTTTTTTTGGTACCTTTACTCTGAATATCGTTGGGTTGACGACATTTTTTTTACCATTTCCTGACATTTTATGGACCAAATGACTCCTTGATCGGTCGAGAAATTAATTGACAGATAAATGACGCTGAAAATAGTCGTTATTTGCAACCCTACTACAAATGAGGTTGAATTCAAGCTACTGCAGAATCTCAAGAAGAAATAAGAGATTTGGGCGGACAGTGTACATTCCTAGAATTTGGAAAAGAAAAGGTAGTAATGGGACTGATGTAGTTCTGGACTGGATGTGTGTTTCGAGTAAAGAACTAACCTGCTGTCACATCATGGAATAATAAATAAAACACAATTTATTTGCTGGATCAAAAGCTTAAGTGTGGGTGAGATTTTTCTAAAAGAGCTTTTTGTTGGGACAGCTCATAGGCAGACATTCAGAGATCTTCATCAGCGAGGGAGGTTCGGGGAATTGTCCGGTCATCTTATCAGGAAAGACAGATGCTGCAGAAGGGAGCAGATGGTTTTAATTTTACTGTCATTAGAGAATTTGAACAGAGATGGAGAGCAGTGTGCTTTTTTTTTTAGCATTTCAGGCAAACAGAAAAACAAGAGTTCTCTGTTTGTATTTTCTTATTCTGTGATTTTCTGTTGCATCTTAGGTACCATTCGCCCCCCGCGAGGTTCCCATCTGATGGAGCAGTGGTTGTCAGGCTTTGTGAAGACGCACCATGTTTCCCTGTCATGTAACCCCCTGGCCCTCTGCTGAGCCCCCGGCCTCCTGCGGTAGTCATGCACCCCCAGTGCAGCCCTCACAGCCCCTGCCTGATCTGCTGTGCAGCTGTCCTGCTCCACCTTTGAACACCCACTCTGAGACGCCCTCCCCGGACCCAATGGAGTCCCTCATCGTGGTTACGGAGTATGAACCCAGCAGACCGCCTGGAGAGGCCGGAGAGGAGGAGGTAAGATGAAACGTGCTCGGGTAACACTGTCTGCACAAGACGTAGAGCTTAATTGGCCGTTTGGGTCTTGTCATGTGTTGGGTTTTCTTGTTTGTTCAGTGGTGGTATTGGTAGAAGCTGCTTTTTCTTGTTATTGATTGCGTTGTACATGTGCTGCTGTTATTCTGTCTGTCTTGTAAATACAGAAAAAAGAAGGCAGAAATTGTATGAAGCTATATTCGTATTACCTTCAACTGAATCATCTATTACAGGATAATGCAGTAGTTAGAATTAAAACAATATGAATATGTGACATGTCAGGTAGAAGAAATGGACAGCTCCGAGACGCCCGAGCCAGCTTCCTCCACGGCGGCACCTTTCCGGACTCCATCCTGCGACCTGCTGTCCCATACAGTTGGTCGGCCAGAGGCTCTGCTTCCCGAAAGCCAAGAGCAAAGGGGAAGATTAAACCTGTCAGACAGGAAGCTATCTCTGCAGGAGCGCTCGCAATCGGCAACATCGCCCTGCAGCTCCCCTGGACTCAACGGGCGCTATATTTACCCATCATTACCGTACTCCCCCATCACGTCGCCCCACTCCTCTCCACGCTTGCCCCGCCGGCCCACCGTGGAGTCCCACAGTGTTTCCATCACAGACCTGCAGGTATGGTATTTTTTAAAAAGCTGTAAAACCTTCTTTGTAGTTGATTTTGCTGCTTGCAATGTGTCCTAGCCCGTATCCAACAAAATCAATACTGCTAACGTAGTCTAACGCTGATGTTTGTGACATTGATTACCGCGGTTCACTTTGTTATCAACGCTCCGCAGAGCCACGCCGATTTTGTCCGTAACCGATCACGAAATCACAGGAAACGAGCTAATGCGAGGTTACTGGCAGTGGAGTAATAATTGTGATTATATAATTTAGCATCTCTGCACCATCTGACCCAGCGTACTCCCTCAGGGACTGTGTATTGCCCAAAGCTTTACACATGAATGAACAGAACTAACTAATGTTCGCACAGAGCCGGTCTGTTTCAGTGGGTGCTCCTCTTGAACATGTGTTAGCGTATAATAATAAATATCACACTTAAGTAAGCGGAACCGCATGTGCGTTTGTCTCAAAAGCAGCAGCGCACTAAAGAGCGAGCTTTGTGGAGGCGGAGGTAAGAGGATGTAGTGTCAGTAGATAATAGCCGTGGTCCCTGTTACACATAGATGTAGATAGAAGCTGTCGTAATGCAACAGGCTGCGAAATATCTAAACTTCCCATGGGTGCACGAGGGCAGAAGTGTTTGCCGAGTCATAGTGACTTGCAAAAAAATGTGATGCATCTAGGGTAGGTAATTGCTAAAATAGGAGATGTGATTTTGAAAAGAAACCCATTTTCTCCTCCTTTCTTCAAGGACTGCGTTCAACTCAACCAGTACAAGCTGAAAGACGAGATTGGAAAGGTACCATCAGAGACAACTCGCTGATTGCTCCCTTTTCACCGACTCTTCCATTTTCTTCTTCTCCTTCTCCTTCTTCCTTCCTTCCGCCTACTGCATGTCTGTCAAGTAGCGCACATCATCAAGGACGTGCAGTAACAGTCTCTGATATCCTCTCTCCCGGCTGTCCTCATTTCCCAAACTCTGTGTAAACTACCAGGCCATGGGAGAGTTGGAAGATGGATGAGAGGCTGGTATAAATAGTGCTCTCTGAGGGCTGTGCAAGGCTTAGTGGATACAAGTGTGTGTGAGTGAGTGAGTGTGTGTGTGCACGTTTTAGATTGTGGATTTTGTAAGGCAGAATTTGCATGTATTTCTGCATGGATGTGGACGTGACAGTGAGTGTGTTTTTTTTTTTTTTGAGCCCAGTAGAGACAATTAAAGCCTTTTAAGTTTGCTGGACAGCCTCCTGTTATCAGACCATCTCTGGGACTGTAGGAGGAGCTCCGGGCTGCCCGTTCAATCTCCAATCTGCTCCCCCAGCAGGAGCTGATCCTGCCTCCCCCCTTCTCTCTCTCTCTGTTTGTTTTTTGCGCACGTATTTGTGCACACAGGCTACTAATTGGGCCCTACTTTTTATCCTGAATTTCCTGTGTGTGGGCAGGGGAGCTTGCTAACAGAATCCAGATCCAGTTTCCTTAATTAGCCTGAAATCAAAAATGAAAGAGAGAGAGAGAGAGAGATGATTTGAATTTCTCTGTTCTCACTTTGAAGCAGCTGGTACTCTCTCAGTGTACACTGTCAGCCCACTCACTTCCCTTGTGTGTGTGTGTGTGTGTGTGTGTGTGTGTGTATATATTTGTGTATTTGTTCCTGTGTGTATTTTTAAGTATTTTCGAATGTTTGCTTTGCACATAGTTTTTTTTTTTTTCTTGTCACACAAAGAACTGACAGCTGCTCAGTCTCACTTTTGGCTACTGGCTTCTATTCTCTTACTTATTCTCGTAACAGGGCTCCTATGGTGTTGTCAAGCTGGCCTACAACGAGGATGACAACACGTACTATGTAAGTCTTTGATGCACACATTGATACAGATGCGATCTCTTTCTAGCTATTAATATTACCTCACTTGTCTCTGGTTCCACACCCGCAGGCAAACCTCACACCAAAAAAATCCAACCGACTTGTCACATTTGCTGGGTGCGATTTTATGCGAAACCTCCACATGTGAAAACGTCTCGAGATAATTGAGCTCGAGCTGACTAATGTAATAACGCATCAGCTCGAGCTTTTCTGTTTGCTGCTCACGATTATTGCTGCAATTCTCATTAAGCTGCGTGATTGTGACTAACAATGACATGGGGATTATTTTATTATTTCTCCCAAGTGACAAGGCCCACATGTCACATTTAGTGATTATATCATTGGCGTAATAACAGAGGGCGCTGAGGCTATTAGGGAGGAATCTGTTTCCCCTCGAACAGGGAAAATATCTGCCGAACAATGTAGCTGCCTGTCACGCACTGTGCTCGATTTTAAACGTTGACTGGATGGTTGGCGGCTACAGGCAGCGGTAGGAAGAGTAAACAGCAACGGTACTCAAGTAGACTCAAGTAGAAGTAAAAGTACTCATAAAAATCAGTACTTGAGTAAAAAAAAGTAACTTGTAAAAAAAACTACTCAAGTATTGCGTAACTTCAGATGCAATTAATTGCATAAAAATCCATATCAGTAATATATCATGCTGTAGTTTGCATAAAAAATAGAATCTTAATAAAGACAAGCCTCATATTCAAACAACTGAAACTTCCCAACCTGTAAGCTTTGTGTGCTTGAATACACTTGTTCTGAGATATCCTCACTGACATCAAGGCAGTCGTAGTAGCTTTTTTTATAAAATTTAGCCCAACTTTGGAGCGTTATATCATTCCCATGCGGATAAGCTAGCATGATACGCTTGGTATGTGTTTATTCCTTAGGTTCTCTAGTTTCATATGATATATGTATTCCTTACGTTGCGTTAACAATGGAGCCGCTACACTCGCTAAAAGGCGGTATACAGTTAACCCGGCGACAGGCGGATTAGCTACCAACAGAGGTGGGCTGTGCAGTAGAAAAACCCTTCCTCATTTTGTTAACCTGTATATAAGTCGACTCACTCGATGTTAGCTTGTTAGCGTTGCTATCATGAGTAACAGTTCAGTCTACTTACCATCACATGTTATTCTGGTAGATTAGTCGTAGCAACTGGCCTTGCTTGAGTTCCTTGAAGAAGTTTCATCCAAGAGGCTCCATCAGTTCTGACTGACTAGTTGGGAGTTCCAGATATCCGAAAGAAGCCATTAACACTTGAGTTTCGGTTTCAGTTGGGGGTGTTAATGGCTCCTTTAGGATATCAGTATCTGGAACTCCAAACTAGTCCATGACCTGGATGACTGAGAATCTTCACAGACATCTTACCATCACATGCTTTCTCAGATTTGATGTGGAATTCTTGAAAATGGAGATTTCCACCATTTTGGGCCGACAAAGTAGGCAGCACATCATATGACTGTTGGTTCTTGACATTTGAAAGACAAACAGGGTCTGACAATGGGGCCAGCAATGTGTCATTGTCTGAGGGAGATGCTGGCGTTTTATCTTCTGCCATGTTCTTGAACCACAGTGAGGTGAAGGGGGTCGGTGGAGGGGCGGGCCACACCTCCATCCACCTGCAGAACTGCACTTCTGCATCTGAGCTCGTCTGAATTTATTCGTAGATAAATTTATGTAACGACAAGCATGTAGCCCAAAGTAACGGAGTAAAAGTACATTTATTTTCTCACAAATTTGCTCGAGCAAGAGTAAAAGTATTCTGCAAATAACTACTCTGAAAAGTATGATTTATCAAAAAAATACTCAAGTACATGTAACAGAGTAAATGTAGCGCGTTACTACCCATCACTGGCTACAGGGATGTTCCCGGTCATCTCTGACTCGCTGGACATTTCCAGCGCATGAATGTAATCTATCTCTGGGTTAAATCATTTTGATGATTTGACTGCAAATTCTTAAGCTAGCCATTATAAACACTGAATAGTTCCACTTTGTGATCTGGCAGCTAAGAATACACGGTCGGATTAGATGTTTGAAAACATTCCTTTGAGAATTCATCACAGTTTTTCCGTTTCCCTTGGGAAAACTGTGAAAAAAAATGTTTTATTTAGCATCTACAGTAACGAGAATAACAAACCTCACAGACCAAGCAGCACGGAGGAAAAACATGTTGTGCACTTATCGAGTGTGTGTCAATCATCCTGCATACGCCATGACTGGCGGCAGCGTCTTCTTTTGTAATCCTACCTTTCATAATCTCTTGTACTGATGACACTGCTCGGTGTTTGTAGTCACAAACACACAAAGGACGTTCAAGGTGGAGAGAAATTTCTAGGTGCTGATAGTCATCTGTAGGTGTGTGAGTGGGCGCGCTGTCAAATAAGCGCCATATCACCATTCTGTATCTTGCTCATCTTTTTTGTCTGCCTTTCTGTTCATCTGTTCTTTGGATCTCTTGCCCGCTGGACTCTCCCACCCCCTCTCCATTTTTCTCTTATCCTCCTCCAATCCAAATCCATTTCCCTCTCTCTCTCTCCTGTAGGCGATGAAGGTGCTGTCCAAGAGAAGGCTGATGAGGCAGGCAGGTTTCCCACGTAAGTCTGGAGTCGAGGGCAGATGGTTAACACAGCAGAGAGCGCAATCTGTGATGCACCGCTGATACATTATCGTTGCATACCGGTGCTTAAGTCCAGCCTGTCTTTGTTCTTGTCCTTCCCTTGTCACCTACGTTGTCCTCAATCAGGGAGACCTCCTCCTCGTGGAGCCAGAGCGGCCCCCGAGGGTCCCGCTCAGCCTAAAGGACCACTGGAGAGAGTCTACCAAGAGATAGCGATCCTTAAAAAGCTGGACCATCCTAATGTAGTCAAACTGGTGGAGGTGAGTTAAAGCACAAGCAGTCTGCCATTTTAGTGTAATTTGAACCGTACACTTTGGCTCACTTTAAACATGCTGTCTTATCAGTAGATTTCCACACTAGCCAAATACTTCCTTCTGTAATCTGTTGCCCTTGTTTAAGTTCACGTGTTATTTGTGAACACACTTTGAAAGCAAAGCAAACACCAGAGTCACATGCTTTGTATTTTCTCACCTACTTGGACAATAAAGCCAATTCTGACTTTCATTCCGATTCAGAAATAAAAAAAAACCTCCAGTCTGCAGTGTCCGTCTCATGAGAATGCGACAGATAAACATCAAAACAACATCCACGAAGGATTATTTTCAAATCACCCTGGAGTATTAAGCTCACTCTAAACACAAAGGGGAAGCAAAAGAAAGTTCGAGAGCAGGAAATGATGCAAGTGTTTTCCTCGAATACATCTGACTTCTGTTCATACATGGCTGTGTGTCTCATCAACACTGTTCATTTTAACACCACCGGCAGCGACCTGTGTGCAGTTATTAGCAGTAAAGGTGTATTTGATATTATGAGAAGGTAATCTATTGTGTGTATCTGTGTGTGTGTGTGTGTTTATGCTAATTTCCATCCCCCTGTGATTCGGTGCCAGGTTTTGGACGACCCCAGCGAGGACCATCTGTACATGGGTATGTTGCGTTCACACAGTCAACCTTGAGATAAACACGTAAACAAACATCACAGAGAAAGCAAGCGAGCATAAAGGAAGGTCGTTCGAACCTCATCTTAAAGTTTGTGTCTTAAAAAGCTTCTCCTCCTCCTCCTCACTAACCTCATGTGTGTTTCTGTCACAGTGTTTGAGCTGGTGAAGCAGGGGTAAGCTATAAGCCTCTTTTATGCTAATGATTGTGACACTGGAATGAGCTCAGTCTCATTAGGTGTGATTGCTAATGAGCGCGCATGTGTGTGTGTGTACCTGTTTACGTTTCCTCATGTGTATCCAGAGCTGTGATGGAAGTGCCGACAGATAAACCTTTCAGCGAGGACCAGGCGCGTTTTTACTTCCAGGATCTGCTCAGGGGAATCGAGTACCGTGAGTGTGCTGTTACTCTTCCACTCAGCCTGCGACCGTGTTAAGTGTGGGTTCGTTGGGGTTGTTTATCTCTCTTGGATGATTTGTCACACGTTAGGATTAGATTTAGATTCACAGCTGATTCAGGATTGGTTGTTAAATTGCAGTTTAGTATAAAATCTTGTCCGGATTTTTACTGATTTGTAGCGTAAATTAATTTTTGTAGTTGTTAAACTCAGAATCTGGCAGTTTTTTATATCTTAAATTCCAAAAAATTTACTTCTTTTGCCATACAGATATGATTATGTGACTGCAGCTATGCTAATATGCCTTCTCCCCCCCCTGTAGAGATAAGAGTCTATATTAAATGGCTGCGAATATCTAAGTTATAATTACACGATAGTGGTAACAAGACAAAGCTCTTTCTGCGTTACCGAGATCTGCCCTCGTCCAATAATTCTCCCCCTGCCATTTACACAAGTCCTTCATCTTGACTCCAGCCACCCACAAGGCTCATTTCACATCATCTCAGCAGCTCTTAATGCGTTTCAGCACAGGAGAAGAGCTTTTTGCGCCGAGAGTGTCGTCTAGGAGACTAGCGCCGGGGAAAGGAGAGGGAGGGCTCTGAACCGGGGGCACAGGAATAGTCAGGGCTCACTAAGTGCTCATCGCAGGTAGTTCGTTAAATGATGCCGTTTAAACAGACGAGCACGACTCGCTTCGTTTTGTTTTTTTTGTTTTGACATCTTAAGAAGCAGCCGTGGGCGTCATCCTCTCTGTTGATGGGAGTCATTTGATGAAATGTTTATCCAACTAAGTGAAGTGCGAGACATTTTTCCTCATGAGTCCAAGTCATTGTTGTTCAAAATTTGAATACATTAAAGCTGTGAAGATGCTGTTTTAAGACTCCTACATGCAGCACACACCTGGTTGTGCTTAAAGAGAATAAGAACAATATTCTTCTTAATTATTGCTGTGAGCAGAATTCTACAAACGTTAATCATTTTTGTTTTCATCAGTACATTATCAGAGGATCATCCACAGAGACGTCAAACCCTCCAACCTGCTGGTGGGAGAAGACGGACACATCAAGATCGCGGACTTCGGCGTCAGCAACCAGTTTGAAGGAGCTGACGCCCTCCTGACCAGCACGGTGGGAACACCTGCTTTTCTTGCCCCTGAAGCGCTCTCCGAGACCAGAAAGAACTTCTCTGGAAAGGTGAAGCAGCAGCAGTCGGCTAACTAGTGCCATCTGGGGATGAGTTTCAGAAATGCAAGAACCTTTTGCTTTCTGTTTCTCATGTTCTTAGCGTTAGCACTGTCCTCGTTTTCATATTTATCATATTTTTTTGTGTATGATGGCAAAATTCAACCACCATGAGCCAAAAATGAAATGAAATATTTATCCTATTTTGTTTTCTTTACGAAGGCTTTGGATGTTTGGGCGATGGGAGTGACGCTTTATTGCTTCGTCTTTGGAGTGGTGAGTGTGTGCAGTAGACTAAACACTGCTAGCTTTGTTTAAATTATTGTTATTTATTTACAATCTCTAATCTTCCATTGAAACTCTTTCATGTGTTCACAGTGTCCGTTTATGGATGAGCGCATTCTCAGTCTTCATCAAAAAATCAAGACTCAGCCTGTGGTGTTACCTGAACAGTAAGTTCTGCTTCTCCTCTCATTCGTCTGAAGGCTGTTGCTTATTTTATTTAATACACATTTTCCCCCTTATTTGCTATGTTTTTACTTAGTTACTGCAGCTGTGTTTTCTCCCTGTAACAACAGCGCTGACATATCAGACGATCTCAAAGACTTGTTGTTGAAAATGCTCGACAAGAACCCAGAGACCAGGATATCGATCCCACAGATTAAGGTAAACGCTCTGACGAAGCAGTTAGCTGTCTTCAATATCGCATTGTTTATGTTTATGGGTTGATGTTCTGCTGTTTGCCAATAATTTTAGACTAATAACTGTTTGCCTTTTCACCTGTAACCACCTGACTCCTCTTATTTCGTTGCTGTTGTACGATAAACCAGTTTGGTGACATGACTAGCTGATGTTGATCTACTTAAACAGAACTTTGCGCTTGCATCAGTCCTGTTAAATTCATAGCGGTGCGCCTCCGAAGATGCCGCGTCTGAGTTTGTACATGTGTCAGAGAATCCAAGTGAAATACACACACAGATCCCCTTTGGTTTCCTTGTGCTCGCGTCAAGGTGCACCCGTGGGTGACGAGGCATGGTGCCGAGCCTCTCCCTCCAGAGGACGACAACTGCTGTATGCTGATTGAGGTGACCGAGGAGGAAGTGGAGAATTCTGTTAAACACATCCCGAGCCTGGCGACAGTGGTGAGAACCAGAACTGTTTTGTCTCTCGCAGAAACCGCAACAAACATCTCAGTCACACTTGAGTCTCATTCGTTTGTGCTTCTGGTGTCATTAAGTAAAGTGTCACAGATGGGTGCAGCTTGTTCAGCTGAACTGAAAGACGAGTGAGAATCAAAGTCTGTCAGGAGCAAGTTATTTGCTAATTCCACGTACATCTGGATTAGTCTGTAAAGTGTATTTTTAGGTACTTACATTTCATGTACCTCTATATTTGCACTACCCACAGCATCGTCACCATACCTACTCTCTTTGTGCTATGGCACATGTATGACTCATGTAGTCTTTTTAATTTATTCTCATTTTACATTACTTAAAGCCAAGCGTTGTGAGAAATATGACAGTTTTCACATGAACTTATTTCTTCTGTGAATTTTTATATTTTTTTATACTTTTAAAATGTATTATTATTATTTTTTTTTTTATTTTTATTTTTTCATAATGTCGCTTTAAAAGCAAAGAAAATATGCGGACATTTTTTTTCCTTTGCTTTTAAAGTGAGCTTGTAAAATACATTTTTTTAAAATTAAAAAAGAAAAATATTGTGAAAAAATTTAAATAAATAAAACAATTAATTAGAAAAATTTATAAATTAAAAAATTAAAAAAATAAATAAATAAAAAAGAAAAGAAAATATTATTTTAATTATTTTATTTGTCTTTATATTTCTACTTTTATTAGCCTTTTCTTTTATGGATTCATTTTTGATTAATATCCCTTTATTTTGCCACATTATTTATTTTTTATTTTATTTATTCTTCTTTTCATTTCCACTTTTATTTTATTATTCTTTTATTGATTTATTTGTGTAATTTTTTCACTGCTCCATAACGATGTGTCTCCAGTGCGATAAAAACACAATGTTAAAAAAAAACTTGGTTTTGTGTCTTTTTCTTCATTTTCCTGCAGATCCTGGTGAGAACCATGTTGAGGAAGCGCTCCTTTGGGAACCCCTTCGACTGGGGCCGGAAAGAGGAGCGCAGCAGTTTGTGCGCTCCGGGCCAAACGCTCACGTGAGTTCACAGACACGACTCTGTCTCTGGATGTCTTTTGCAGTCATATTTGGAGTCACGGCGCTCATAGCAGCGTGCTGTCACTACCGTGTTCTCACTGCTGGGTCCTCTTATACTCTCTACCGGCCAACACTTGTTAAGAAGTTTGTCGTAGAGACTGCTAGTAGGCTGTTGTTATTCTCTCCCCTCCTCTCCTGCCCTGTAGGAAAGGCAGAGCAGGCAATGTGAGGTACTGCTACATTCACTGTAACCAGAAAAGGTAAATGATGTGAGGACGAGTCTTGCCTGCTGTAGTCCTGTTTAAGCACTAGAGAACATACTGTAAGACCCCCTAGCATGACCGCTTCCCAACATGGCTGTGGTGACCAAATGCTGTCGTGCATCAAGTTTGTAAACTAGCCTGTGCTGGTTTAGGGGTGTTTGGACAAGCCATCTCTGGGAACGCTGCGCCTCGCTCAGGAGTCTGTAGTAGCTGCAGTGTTGTGTATGTCATTGTCTAAGGGTGCTTTTGGTGTAGCGTTTAATTATAGAGCAAAATATAGTAAGTGACGTTCTTCAAATAATCACCAATCAAACCCAGAGTAGCTCTTAAATACTCACACATTTTTACCGTGACCACGTGATGTGTGGAATCATGTCCCATATTAGCGGAGACACCTGCACCACCTTAACGCATCCAGTTGTAGCTGACACTCGCACACCGCAGGAACACTGGGTGGTGTTGTGTTGATTGGCATCAGTGTGTAACGCAGCACAGTGCGACACCAGACTCCTAACACTTTTAAACATCTCAGCCTCTGTGACAAAACAAAAGAAGCACAAGTTCATCCCGAGCCAAGAGCATCCGTTTATCTCGATAAGTCGTTCCTCATCCCTCTGCATGACGCGCTCGTAGCATTCAAGGATTTGCCTGTAAACTCTTGTTATCCTAACAGAAACGATTAACCTCTTCAATATAACAGTCCCCCCCAGTTTTTGACCTTTTCTCGGTTTTTGCATATTTCCTTGAGCTCCCCTCTTTGTTTACTGTACGTGGTGTAGAATGAAATGAGCTCCTCGGCGCGCCTCCGCTTATGTAACACTCAAATGCTTGCTTTCATTTCCCCCAAACAGGGCTAAATGCTAGCTTGTTTGTTTTGCTGTTTCGGCGGGTTGACAGTCGGCTCGCAGCGCCGCTACGAACTAATTCTGTGGTGTGTTACTTAGGAAACAGGAGAGCGGTGACGGCGTGAGGAGTATGGAGCTGCCCTACGTGGGAGAGGATGAAGCTCTTTCCTGATGCAGAGGGTTCATTATGCACGCCGGTCTCCGCCTGCCTGCAGCCACACAGCACGACACCCCTTTACTCACCGTTTTCTACTGGCAGCCTACACGTTTCCGGACGAGTGTGACGGACGCTTAAAAAAAAACACAAGGAAGGATTTACTGATTTAAGGCACTTTGACAACCATTTCCTTTTGTTCTGCTTCGTTTGGGGCTTGTGGGACCCTTCCAGGAGAGAATCCTCCTGCACCTTGAACCCTCCTCCTCCTCTTCCTCCTCCTCCTCCTCCTCTTATCCTGCATGCGTTTATAGTCCCAGCATGCTTCGTCTCAGGCTTCTACTGTACAGGTTTAATCATAGTTTAGCCGCTCGTGTTTCTCCTCGTCTTTACTCGACGATACTTTCAGGTACGCGGGAACAAGACGCGGTGGCGGTTTACGGGGGGAGGGGGGCTGGTTGTCTTCGCCATCGACGCTCTGTCTTTGAGCAGAGCGGGTTTCTTGACAACGATTGTCTGGTCCGCGCTGCTCCGGAGCGGCGGCGCCCAGTTTTGTAACATATTTTGGAGTTGAAGCATCTGTACAGGGGAGTGAGAAAAATGTTTACTTCATTGAATGCATGCGTTTACTTTTCCCAATGCAAACACTGTATAAGCTATTTATGAACGTTACGGACGCGCTTACAGACATCCCTGGTTGACGCTTTTATTTATTTATTTTGGTCATTTACTACAATCGATAGAGAGCTTTAAAACAGTTGTGCAATGTGAACAATCACTTTACTCATTACTGCAGCGACACGGCATAGAAAAACTTCTAGTGAATCCTTTTTAAGTGAACGCGTTTATGATTTTTAGCTGTTCGGTATCATGTTTTTAAACTCATGGAGATAGATTGAGTATTAAAGCTACTGGTCGACCTGAAGGTGTTGGTGCAAAATAACTCTGCAGGTTATTGTTCTGCTTTTGTTGTTTCACAACTGTGTCACGTTTTAGTTTCACTTCTCATAACGGATGTCTGCGTGGAGGCTAAAAATTATTTGAACCTCAAGTTAAAATCCTGAATGTTTGTTTTATGTTTTGAATTGTATTATTTTTTAGAAAAACGCACATTTTAGGACACCAAAAACTTTTAATTGTTTATCCAACTATTAGGACTGGCTACTGAGTTGAGGTCGGGATGGAAGCAGAGTGCAGATGCAGACTTTTTTTGTATAAATCTATGCATGACATATCTGTAGAGGTGTTTTAACTTTGCTCGGAGACGGAGGCCACTCTTTCTACTTTTAAAATACTTTTAGTTCGTCGATGTGCTTCATTTCAGATCCCAGAGCCGTAACCTTTTCTTCTTTTTCTTTGCCCTTCATTCGTTTTCCCACCGTCGGCGTTGGTGTCAGTATAGATAACCTGATGTGTCTCTAGAGTACCCACACGATATCGATTCTAACGTTTAATGCTTCCACTCACTAATTATTTCAGCACTCGCGTGTTGAATGTACGAGAAAGGGACTGGAATTTCTTTTTGTACTTACTGTTTGCATGTCACTCTGAACTGTACCTACTGTATGTCTGTTTTTAAGACTATGCACACGTCTTTATGGTGCAACGGTTCGCCCTGTCCGACGGTCACGCGCACACTCGGATGCAGAGGGCTCTGTGTGGTTGATTGATGCTAATTTATTTTGTTGTTTCATTTCCTGCAAGATCTAATTAAGTCGTGCGTCTTCGCTGTCACGCAGAGGAGGGCGCTCTGGTTTTTAGTTTTCCATTTTTTAAGTGTAGTTCCAGTGACGATAGCCGACAGTTTATTAAGATCCACGAGTTTTTTTTGTTTTGTGTCGTGAAACGTCGTCGCACACGTTAGCATTTAACCGGGACGCGTACATTCCCTTCGGTGTGAGTATTTTGCCCTCCTTGACCAACAAGAATGAATGACGGAGCAAACCACAAAAACAACAACATGATAAATATTTTCTACGTATTAAAACTTGGTAGTTTGTTTCAACACACCTGCCCGTTGTTGTGAACGCGGCCGGGCTCAGTGATTAACCTTTACTTGGTTTTGCATTCTGTAGGGTCACTCATGTTCTTCAGAGCTGTGGGGGCTCTTTTCTCCCCTCGATGCATGCCAACATACTGACCACTGTATCGTCATAGCATGAGAGGCTCCTGAACACAAAGCGGGACCTCTGGATTAGTTATTCTCTACATACTGTACCTTGTTCATCAATTTGAATAAAATATTATTGCCTTTCTGTAATGGGGTTTTTTGTCGTGTCATTGTTAGGTGCAGTTTCACACGTTGGCCACTAGTGTGCGCTGTGCACCGTCACATCTCTGTGGGTTGAATAAAACATTGTGTTCCTTTTATATACAGTAGATACACAACAAACACACATTTATCTGCTTCTACTTAACACTGAATGTACTTAAACTTTATCTTCTACATCCCAGCTATGTGTTAAATTCTTCTTTTTTGCATTACCACGATGCAACATTTCCATTTTTAAATCTTTACTTCCATAGACTGTATTTGCTCAGAGTTTGTCCACCTTTCTTTAACGCTTGTGTTCGCTCAAGAGGAAAGCTCTGCAGTTAAATGCCAAACAGAATCCTTCAGTGACTTTATCTGTAGTTCATCTATTCGCCACTAGATGCTGACTTTGAGCAAAAATACATTCCAGAC
>NW_007578534.1:102417-103982 GCF_000690725.1 Stegastes partitus | reverse complement strand
CAATGACAAGTGAGTAAATAATTTATGTCCTTTAAAGACTCATAAGTGCCCCAATAATGGATAAAAATAGCTGATAAACTCATCATTCTTGCACAAATAACAACTCCTATCAGCTGTGCAACATCCAAACATGTAGCCCTTGTTAACTTGTTCTTATCTTTTATGCGCTCTGATGTCAAATATTTGCATCACATACATGTTTATCCTTCAGAGCTGACGTGCAAAATGTGCCGTGCAGTAAGTCGACCCTCCGTTTCTGCACTCCGTCCTGGGAAACGAGGCGTCACACTGACCTCTTGTGCAAATTTAATTGCACTGCAGCTCATTTGTAACTTTCAACTTTAAATTTAATTTGAAATGCTCCTTCATGGGTCAAGAAAATCAAATTAGGAATTAAGCGTTCGGCTTTGGTTAAATGCGCTTCTGCTGAGGTTTGGCTGAACGTTACAGTGATGTCAAGTGGTTTTCTGTGATTAAAATAGCCTTAATGTAGGTTTTATGTCCTGCAAATGTGTGTAAAATCACAGAACCAGTTCCTCTTTTTCACTGTAGGAGGCAAACTAACAAATCAAGCCGGTCTTTCTGCGCGTGGCGTCGCTGGAAAAACATTTCATGCTGACCCTTCGATCTTAAGGTCAAAGAAAATTCAGCCTTCAACGAAACAAATTATGGCTCCTGATGTGCTGCACGTCGGGGGGACTAAACTGTGCAGAGTTTAAACATCAGCCACACATGCAGCCCATGAAAATCCAACATCAGCATAAACAACCAAAGGGCAGGTCTGAAATGTTCCAGGTCTCCGGGGCCCATCGCAAACTGCTCGCTGCAGCACATTACGGCGTTGGTCATATAAGACGGAGTGTGAACGTGGTTCAGAGGCTGCTTCGGGTCTTGAACCGGTTGGCGTGTTACGATCCCCGCTGGGCCAAATAAGGAAGCCTGAAACCTCCACATCAGCACACGAGAAGTGCTGATAGCAACACAACCGTGGCCTTCAGTCGTCATGCTCGCTTAATTGTTTACCTGCTGGAGAAAAGGAAAAGGGATGCACTGAGACAAAACAACAAAAGGCCTCGATCAGCGTTCTGTGAAGACACACGCTCAGAACTACTCGTGTAAGTTTCCAGCCCTCTCCTCCATTAACACACCCGGATCTGTTCCTTTATTTTGCTGAATGAAAGCTGGTTAAAATCTGTGAAACTCCGCTGAGAATATCTGGTAACGTTGAGATGAACTTGCTGCCAGTGCCGCGCTTGGAAAGATTAAAGGACTTGTGTGCTTCAAAACATCTTTAAAGCCAGAAAAGAACTCAAATAAGGCTCTTCAGACATCAGTCGTGAAACTTAAAGATGGATTTTTTTTTCTTTTTTTTGCAGAAGGAATCTCAGTGTGGATGCAGCTATTAAATAAAAATGGGGCCTGAAGAGTGGCGTCTCTTAGAGGTGTTCATCTGACATTAAACGTGTAATTTGTAGAGCGTAATGATAACAGGGCTGGTGTTCAGTGTTTGGTGGTTTCAGGGGTAAAAACATAACCGGCCTTATTTAGACCATCACACTCACAAT
>NW_007578534.1:100170-101388 GCF_000690725.1 Stegastes partitus | reverse complement strand
CTTTACTGTTGTCCTTTCCTGCTTTTAAGAGGAATATTATAGACATTTTTTTCTACCACAATACATTCCCTTCAACAGTTACAGCTCATTTTCAGACTACAACTACAAACACATTGATCATTTTTATTATCATTATTATTATTATTATTATTATTTAGTTACGTCTCCTGGTCCCACAACATTAAAGAACTTTCAAAGACTTCCTCAGGGGGCTGAGGAAATTCGGGATGCCTCCTGAAATCCTCAGCAGCTTCTACAGAGGTGCAGTAATGAACAACCTACTTTTACTTTTAATACTCTATATTGGTTCTAATGCATTTGTTTATTTGCTGATGTCCAGTTTGATCAGTTAATCAGCTTTTATTTTTATGTTTTAAAGTAAAAATTCTCCTAATTGTGAATATTTTCTGATTTCTTTCCTCCTCTGTGACAGTAAACTGCATGAATTTGTGTTTTGGACAAAAACAAACATGAGGAACTAGTAGAGAACGTTTCCACAACATTAGATAACATTACCTACAAGTTCTAATCTAATTTATCATTTTAAATAATGTTCTTTTGATGTTAAAAGTGAACCAAGACAGAACGTTTTAACATTCGGAGGACGTTGTCAGGTTAGGCGACACGAAAAGAAGAACCAACGCTCAAAAAATGGTCTCAAGATGTTATGGAGGCCTCAGAAACGTTCCTGCAACGTGATATATTCTGAGGATGTTTCTGTTAGAACGTTCTTCTATAAAATGTTCCCACAATGTTACATATTTAGAAAAGAAGGATGCTTTTAATTAGAAACATTTTTAGTGGCTTTTAAGAGGAACATTCTGGGAACTAAAAGAAAACTTCTGACTGAAACTTGCAGAACTTTCCAAGAACGTTTTGAGAACAAATCAATTACAGGTGTTTTGTGCAACTCTGCTCGACATTTTTTCACCATTTAATAAACCAAACAACTAATCGTTTAACCTAAAACATTAACCAACAGATAAACAGCTGCTTCTTGTTGGACAGTTTCACTGACTCACGTCCTGGCGGTGAACATATCGAACGCACCCTTCGGGATCAGGCGGGCGGTTTAAAGCCGCGCCTCCTGCAGGTGTAGCGAGCTTCACCTGGGAACCATAGCGGGAACATTTCTGCCTCGTATTACTTCTTAAATCAACAAACTGCAGACACGTCTTCTAGCCTGAGGACGTGTTTGTGGAGGAATGATGTTTGCAC
>NW_007578534.1:94828-96660 GCF_000690725.1 Stegastes partitus | reverse complement strand
TGATAGACTGGTTACCTGTCCAGGTGAACCTGCCTTCACCCTGAGTCAGCTGGGATAGACTCCAGCCCCCCATGACCCTAGTGAGGATTAAGAGGTGTATAGTTAATGGATGGATGGATAGTTTGCCTGTATGTGATATATTGGAAGTACTACACTGTAAAAAAAAACAAAAAAGTAGTATTCCAGCAGCCAAAAAACGGAAAACTTTCTGTAATGTAAAATTTTCTGTAATTAAAATACCTTTTTAACCATAATTTTAAATGAGATGCTGAAAACTTATGTAATCATACAAGAAGAAAGAGCTATAAGAAAAACTATAAGAAAATATACGTAAAATTACAGAACCAAGACTTTTTTTTGTTGTTGTATTTCATTTTAAAAATATATTTATATATTAAATTTAAAAGTTTAATCGACTAAATAAAAAGGAAATATTTCAGAAATTAGGTTAAATTTGTGAATGTATTTTAGCAGTATTTTGATGCAAAAATATTATTTATTTTTCTTTTTTTTCTTCTTTTTTTTTAAATTATTTAAGTATTTTCTTAAATAAAAATAATTACAGGGTCATTTAATGTGAAAGATTTTTTAAAAAAAAGTTATTCCACTTCACTGGAAATTTAATCTGTTCTTGGAATTGTATTGATATTTTCATAGCTTCACTTTTTAAATAAAATGAAAAATATTTCTGAGAAGTTCTGAGTTCTGATATTTAGTTCTGAGAAATTTGCAAAAGTTTTTTTGTTTTTACAAAAAAACTATTTTATTTATAAAAAATACAATTTTATGGTTATTTACAGTTGGGTTTTTTTTTTTTTTTTTAAATGTTCTTGTGTAATATAAATGTTGTTGTAATTTCTTTTATTTCTATGTATGGGAAATACTGAAAAAATCTGTAAATTATGACAGAAATACAACACAACATTACAGATGTTTGTTTAGATCCTCTGTTCTATGAGGATGTGATGTAATCGTGGACGCTCTCGTTAATCATGACCTGCATGAGTGAAAAGGCCCCGATGCTTCCTCTGTGGACGCTGCCCTTTCTGCCCAAATGTCAGATTGTTTTTAAATTCAGACCATGTGGAGTTTTCCGTGTGGAATTCGGTGTCGGTGCATATTAAGCATTTTTATCTTTGGTGTCCAAAAGGTTTAGAGGACGTCAGTGTCTGAGTGAAGCCTGTGTTCAACTTCACAGCTGGAAGTAAATAAAAAATAGAATAAATAACTGAGTGCATTTACTCCAATACTGAAGGTCAGTACAACTTTGGGCATTTTGTACTTAATTTAAACATTTTTTTTAAACTTAATGTGGTAATGAACCACATTCGGGATGAAAATAATGTATTATTTTTTACCACAACACATTTCTCTTCAACAGTAACAGCCCATGTTTAGGTTTTAGACTGACATTTGATATTTTAAGTCTGAATCTGCTAAACAACCACTTACTAAAAGGATCCAGTAAATGTATGGGAGCAAAAAGTCCATTTCCTCTGAGATGCTGTGAAACATAAAGTGGGGAAAAAATGGAAACACTTAAGTAAAGTGAGTTTTATTGCATACGTAGGTCGACGCAGAGTCCAGCTACATGTGGCCTATTGTCTGAATAATGATGCTTCTATCCTGAGCAACGCTGCCACGGTCCATTCTGATAATGACGGCTTTTGCTCTTTAGGAACCATTAACGTCGGAGGTTGAATGAAGCAGAAAACGTCACAGTCACGAGCGGAAATAAGCAGCAAAGTACATTTTCTCAAATATTACACTGAAGTAGAATTTATTATATTTAGTGCTTTACTGTTGTCCTTTCCTGCTTTTAAGAGGAATAT
>NW_007578534.1:74282-93801 GCF_000690725.1 Stegastes partitus | reverse complement strand
GGGAACATTTCTGCCTCGTATTACTTCTTAAATCAACAAACTGCAGACACGTCTTCTAGCCTGAGGACGTGTTTGTGGAGGAATGATGTTCGCACCGCTGCAGCTGCTGGACGCCGGGTGGAGCTTCCGTCCTGCTGCAGACAACCACGACTCACCTGAGCAAAGGTAAGTAGCGCTGCTTGCTGCTGTTGATAACACGATGTTTGTGCGTTTTGAGAAATCTGCGCTTGATGGCTGCAGTCAGGCATCACTGCAGGAGGTCTGAGCTGCTGCTGGTTTAGTTGGTGTTTGCTGATCTGCACTGAGCATAAGTGTGAATAATCATGTCTGAGTAGCATCACTGCTGAGTGTTATTGAAGTGGTTTAATGGCATCTTGTTGATTTGACAGCTACACATCCTGTCGTCTGTCTGTGATACTGTGAAACTAAACGAGGTCATTTGAGGTCAGAGGTGCAACTTCTTGTCACTTTGCTGCTCTTCATACCAGAATGTTTAAACTGCTGATCTGTGTTTTCAGCTCATATGCATGCACTGATCATCTGTTGTGGTATTTGTAGTGATTTAGTGATGCTCTGTGGAAACATGGAAACACATCCTGCAGTTCATCCGAGTTCAGCCTGAAGCCACGTTCATCACTTTGCTCACAGCTGAGCCCCAAATGACTCAACAGTTGCACTGAGGAGTGTGAAATCCTTTGTTTTTATTTTATTTTATTTATTTATTTTACAGAATCAGGCTAGAACCAAACTTATTTATCACAAATTTTCAAATAAGACGTTTAGAAAAATAGTCCTATCACAACCATAGGCTTAGATTTGGTCAATTTTTCTTAGAGAATCACTAATTAATATGTTGAAAAACTCTTGGGAAGTGGACAAAATATCTGGTTCTGCATTTTCTGGCTCTGATAAGTTCTGTCATTTTGCTGAGTTGACTTTTTTTTAAATGAACAGGTTTAAACTGACCCGTCCTCTTGCAGCTTGTGGCCTCAGGATGTGTGATGCAGCGTTGTTTTTAGACCTTTAAAGCCTCAGGAAAGCTGCCGAACTGCTAACAGGACATTTCCTCTGTCATGTTTGCCAGTGTTGTCAAAGAAGTGGACTTCAGGCCTGCAGCTTGTGGCCTCAGGATGTGTTTTTGGACCTTTAAAGACTCGGGAACGCTGCCGAACTGCTGACACAGGACATAACGTTTTCCTCTGTCATGTTGTCAAAGAAGTGGACTTACGGCCACTGGTGCCACTGTTCATTTAGGTTTCACATATGTTTAATTAAAAGAGGACTTTTCCAGCTGTTACCCTTCACTGTTGATTGGCTGCTGCTCTTGACGTGCATCCAATCAGATTGCGCTGTGGGCGGGACGTAGCGCACGACCACAGTGATGTCTACAGGTGAAGAGAGGCGGCAAATCTTTAAATTAATTTGTTGAATCGGCTAAAATAAACGGTGACACATATAGCTGTAATACTGCTCAGTATTGGCCAGGCTTCTAATTGGTCGACCCCATGATTTGAGAGATTTTGCTGATCGCATCTTAACGTGGTCGTTTGCACAGAGGTCAGAGGTGCAACTCTTTGATTAAAAATCAGTGTTTTGTCACTTTGCTGCTCTTCACACCAGAATATCTAAACTGCTGATCTGTGTTTTCAGCTCATATGCATGTACTGATCATCTGTTGATCTGCTCCTAGTCATATTTTTAGTGATATTTAATGTTATATTACATCCTCTTTGTCCACTCTGCAGCTCGTGGCCTCAGGATGTGTGGCACAGCGTTGTTTTTAGACCTTTAAAGCCTCAGGAAAGCTGCCGAACTGCCAACACAGGACACAACGTCTTCCTCTGTCATGTCTGCCAGTGTTGGCGGAGGGGAAAGAAGTGGACTTCAGGCCTGCAGATTGTGCTCCACAGATTGCAGCTCAGTACTGACTGATGTTTGAAAACTGCGCTTTGCATATCAGACTCGGCTCCGTTCCTCCATTCTAGCTCTAATAGAGGAGAGGAGAAGAGAGGGAGATGGAGGTGGGAAAGCGGCGCTCAGAAGGCAGAGTGCATGGAGATTAGGGATCCGAGGCGTTTCTGGGACAGCGAGATAGAGCACCTTAAAACTCCTTTACCAGCATCAGAGCTGCCTTATCTGCATTTTTTGCATAATAAGTTGCACCTAAGACCAAAATAATTCAGCGTTTGTGTTGTTTTTGTCTGCGTATTGTTCTCTGTGTGCTTCCACTGTGTTTCCGTGACTGAGCCTGAGCTGAGGAATGAATCTGTGGCTGTTTTCTCGCGTCCTCTTCCATCCACTTACACTGAGGCTTTGCATGAATCAGTCCTCTGCACAGGGATCAGTTTGCTGAGTGTGCTGTATAATGAACTTGTTTCTAAGCTGTGCATCTGACACGTGTGTTGACCTCTCGCTGACCACAGGCAGGAGGAAGAGGAATATTTAATACACAAGACGTCCCCACAGGGTTTCACACATACGCTGTAAAGTGCTTCAAGTAAATTCTGTTTCAGATGAATCTTATTTCTGCTTTGTTGGTGTCATATTAGTGTCATATTCCATAACCTTGAAATTACAGTTGGTCCCCTTTAAACTGGTGTTCTAATTCTGCTTTCCTGCTCCTTTAGCTCAGTTTTCTTCACATTGTTCTGCTGCAGCTCAACCGTCGCTTTTGTTTGAGAGAAAAGAAAAGCAGCACAGTAGCGACTAAATCAGGTTTTGTGTTTGGTTGAAGCAAATACTGGAAAAACTGCAAACTTCCAAGTTCCTGAAAATGAATTTGCAGCGTGAGAGGAATCAAATGATTTCAGTACATGAAACCAGTTGCATTATTTGTTAACTTCATATAAGGGCTGCAAGGTGGAGCGGTGGTTAGCACAGTCACCTCGCAGCTAGAAGGTCGCCAGTTCACGTCCCAGTGAGGACACCCGGGATCTTTCTGTGGAGTTTCCATGTTCTCCAGCTTCCTCCCACAAGGTCCAGAAACATGCTGAGGTTAATTGGTGATTCTAAATTGTCAGTTGGTGTGAATGTGAGTGTGCTTGGTTGTCTGTCTCTAAGTGTATAGACTGGTTACCTGTCCAGGTGAACCTGCCTTCACCCTGAGTCAGCTGGGATAGACTCCAGCCCCCCATGACCCTAATGAGGATTAAGGTGTAGAGATGATGGATGGATGGAGCTTCATATAAACTTAATTCCAATTCGTGTTACCAGTTGAAGCAAGACATTTTAGTTGGTCCAACTACTGTGGCAATGGCATCCAAGCTAACATCCCTGAGGAATAGTTTGATCAGAGAGTTTTGTCGACTAAAACTTTAACCACCTTGTGCATATTCTGAATTGAGACATGCCTGTATGTGGGGAGGTTCTCATTTCTTTTGTGAGGCTGCTTCAGCTAGAATGACCTTTTCAGCCCCCATGTCTCAAAGAAAAGTCTGGCAGTGTAGAAATTTTTGCAGTTTCATCTTCAGTCATGTGATGCACAGACGTAAGGAGGGAGTGATGGTAGAGTTTCCTCTGTTCATTCTAATAACTGAGGAGTGAGAGTCACTGTTATAATGAGAAATGAGATGGTCAGATGTCAGCAGGTTTTTTCATTGTTAGCATTTATTCAAGACTGAAACTTGCAATAAAATTAAAAACTTGAATTTAGAATTGCATAAATTCCAATACAAAATTTCGTCGAGGCGCTGCTGTTTATTAAGGTTTTACATGTGTTTAATTAAAAGAGAACTTTTCCAGCTTTTATCAGAGCACAATCTGATTGGCTGCTGCTCTTGACGTGCATCCAATCAGACTGCGCTGTGGGCGGGACGTAGCACGAGACCACATTGATGTCTACAGGTGAAGAGAGGCGGCAAATCTTTGAATTAATTTGTTGAACTGGTTAAAATAAACGGTGGCACAGACAACTATGAAATTGCTCATTACTGGCCAGGCTTCTAATTGGTCGTTCCGACGATTTCAGAGATTTTTCTGATCGTACCGATTGTGTTCTCCTTCCCAAAGTTGATGTGCTACACAGAAAAATCAAGCCACACCGTGCTCCTTTCTGTCAGATCCTTCAAATGAAATAAAAAGTCAAACAATGCAACACAGACCAGTAGACACATTTGCATCTTTAATTAGATTTCCGGTGATTTTTTTTTCCTTTTTGCTGAAGAAGAAGAAAACAGAAAGCTCTCTCAAACTCCTGAGTCAGAGTGCTCTTCACATCATGGTCAGTTCAGCCCAATAAATTCAAACAGGATGATAAATTAATCAGTAATTCCTCCATAGAGCAGACATGACATTTCTTATTTCCCGTGGCACCTTTTTGGACGGCGCAAAGCTTCGCTGCTTTGCTTTGAAATCACCAGCGTCCACGTTTCTGATCTGGAAAATCATACCCGGGGCGAAGTTCAGGGGGAAGAAAAACAAAAAAACAAAAAAACGTTCTATTAAAACCACAGCAGCTGTTTCAGGCGACTTCTTTGAGAATTTGGCAGCTTAATGCTTTTGCTGGAATTAAAATGGCTCAGTGAAACGACGGGTTGCGTAACTGTAGGATGCTTAAATCTGTAGTGAAAACATGTACTGCGTGACTCAGGCTGAGAGAGCACTTGTCTGTGCCAGACAAACTGTAGGCCAGCGTTGCAATGTCAGAGAGGGCAAATAAAAAAAAAAAAAACCAAAGTCCTGCTTGTAGAGAGATAGAGAGCACTCCAGTGAGATTAGTTGACTTTAACACACACACACACAAAAGAAAGTTCTGCACATAAATGCTCAAATATTAACACATCCACACAAATAATGACAAATGGAAAAGTGTTTACCGCTCCATGATGTTTGCTCGTGTGTGTGTTTGTGTGTGTTGTGCAGGGCTGGGACCGCACTAATCTAAAAAGCTCTCGCCGTTGCAAACTGTGAACTCTCTGCACCCCGAACGCTTAACGCCAACACTCAGCCCCTGTTGTGATATTACACTCTGCAGTGTGGCTGACATTCAGTCTGATCGACTGAGCAGCCATGTGTGGCGTGACTGACGCGCCGCGCCGCTCATAATCCCTTCATCAAGTAAATCACAAAAGCATTTTCCAATAATTTCTGCCTCCGATACGGCACTCAGGAAGCACAAACGCTCGATGCCGAGGTCTCGGCTTATTTCTGAGGTTGACGCTTTTCATGGGATCTGCTGTCGGTGGAGCCTTTTGTGGGAAACAACCCGAGAAATCGAACATTATTACTGAGATTTCTTTTTGCTTTTTGATAACTGAAATGTTTTCTGAAAGATAAAAATGCTGTTAAAGGGGAGTGCTGTGAGTTAGTGTTGAGATGCTTGAGAGATGGTTGAAAAGGTGAAAATAGTCCTTTTAAAAACACTACATTTCCCATAATGCAACTTGATCTACAGTGCTTAATGAATTTATTAGACCACCACCCAGCGTAAGGTTAATGCCACAGCTGCCCTAAATTAACAGCAATGGTGAGTTTTTATGTTTCTTTAATGGTTAATACACCAGTATGTGGAAGCTCTTTTACAAAAATACTATTTTAAATGCTAAAATATGATTATTATTGTTATCCACGATTTTTCAAATTTACTGCTTTCCAAAAAAAAAACCCTGAAAAAATATAAAAGCACATTATTATTTCTTGATTGAGATGCAAAATTCTAGTTATTTAGAACAGAAAAATGAATTTAAGTGGCTGATTAATTTCTGACTTCTCAGAGAAGCTCAGAGCCTCAAACTTGGGAATAAAAAAGAGAATTCATATTCCTCATTCCTGTTCAAAACGGTAAAACGTCGAGAGCTGAATTAAAGCACTTCATGATGCTGGATGCTCTATATGTAGATATATTGAGACATACAGGTGGCCAAATAAATTCATCAAACACTATCTTTCAAACTCACCCAAGAAAAACTGGACACTTCCTTCAAAACTCTTCCCCCAGAGCCACATACATGAAAAAGAAATCACATACCGCACGCTGACCTACATACGTGGTGTCTGTGGAGGGGCCCTTTAACTTAGTCCTGATTTATGGATTTCATAAAGTGTATTTTTGTCCCAGCCCTGTAGCATCCATGTGTAAATGTGTGGGCACCTCACCGCCTCTAATCCGTTCGCTCGGGTCACCCAGCGGCGCGACCAGTCTGGGACTCACTCGGTGCATATTTCTGGCCTGTTTTTTTTAACTAGCTGACACCTGGCAGGCGGAGCAGATAGCTGTTAACAGCTTAAACTCCTGGCAGATCTGTTTAATTCAGAGAGCTGCCGTCCTCAGACTGGATCACAGCCCAGCGAAGTGAGAGGTGGCGGCGGCGGCGGCGGCGGCAGGAGGGGGTAGAAGCTCGTTTGGCTGCCATTAAGTGAAGCCAAGAGTGTTTGGCAGAGAGTGAGAGCAGGCAGCGCTGTTGACGGGGGCCAGCTAAGTGGCCTGAAACTTCTGCAAAAAAAAGAAAAAAGAACGAGCAGGAGGGCTCAATAGGGGCAACTCCTACACTACAGGAGCATCTGGATGGCTGTTACATCCCTCTTGACATCATGAATCACACTAGACTGTCTTTGTGTGCGGACATATGTGACAGGAAGATAATTGCGGGGGATGATGGCGATAATTCTTTTTGCTTTCAGAAAGAGAAAATGCACACATCTGCATGTTTTCTTCATGTTTTTTTTTTGTTTTTTTAACATGGAAAACACTCGCGCACGCTCACACATAGTCAGCACATTGTACTTCTATTTTTTCCTCTTTTTTTGTCGTTCCTCAAACCCAAAAGACGCTCCATCTCCAGAGAGAGAGAGAATACATTCGTTCCAAGCGATGGCGATGAAGATTACAATATCTTGATAGGATAGACAAACAGATTAATTACTTCATGGCTAAAACCTGAGTTATTCCAAAGTATTTCCATATGAAACTGCACAACAATGCACATCAAAAATAAATGATGCATCATTAATCTCATACAGAGTATTATTTGCATGACTAAAGCTATGCTAATATATTCATGTGATATATACACACATCGACGTATGGGTTATTCATGGATGTCTCCGGGGGTCTGAGATTATCTGAGAGGTCCGGTGGAAACGCAGAACCACATTATGACAGGATGAGCGATTTTTTTTTTTTCCTTTTTTTTTGTTTTTTTCTGTCTTTCCGAAGCGCTTCAGAAAGTACGTCCTCGCAACAGAGGCGCGACTACGATGGTTTTTTACACATTTAAAATTTGGATTTTGCTTTCAGACTCAACAAGCGGACAGATACGGCGACTATGATGTAGATAGTCCATCTGTCTTCAGCTGGTTCCTCGTATTTTTTGTACTGTTTTGGCCGTTTTTTTTTCTTTTGTTGTTGTCGTTGTTAGTCCGTGACCTTCACTCTGGAAACGAGGAAGAGCAGAGGCACAGCGTCATTTTACTTCATCTTCAGCCTCTTTTTGTTCTGCTATTGCCTTTCCTCCTTCTTCCAGCCCTCTCCAGGATGAAAGCAGGTGTGACCGTTTTATATTGAGTTGAAGGGCCGAGCACTACAGTTGAGCAATGTTCAGTCACTGGATCAGCGCTAACAGGTTTCCTCGTGGCACTGGAGGGCTCCGCTGCGTCCGTCATCCCGCTGCCTTTGTCACAAAAAATCCTCATAGTCCAAGAGTTTGGAGTGTTGGCGTGTTTTCCAAAGGCGGTACAGGCGGAAGTCGAAGTACATCTCAATCATCTCTTTGCCTTAAAGGGTAGATGAGACGGGAAGGGTTTGAATTATACATGTGGGAAACACAATGCAACACATAGTACGACAACGGTAGTGTGTTTGAGTAGGAGGTTTTCTGATCCTCACTCAGAATGGGCCTTCAGGAGGTGAACACAGTTAGCATGATTTATCCAAGGACAGTAAATTCTCGTAGGTTGGTCGTAGCAGCTGCTTGAGTTTCTTGAAGACGTTTCATCACCTCTCATCCAAGAGGCTTCATCAGGTCTGACTGACTAGTTGGGAGTTCCAGATACAGTCGTGACTCGATAATCCGACCCTTAATAATCCGAAAACCTTGTTATCTGACAGGAAAAATGAACGGAACCCATAAAAAAACAGCCTTAGCATACCGACAGCCTTGGATTCTGACTCCGACGTGACATTTTACATCACAAATAAGGATAACGGCGTATTATCTGACTGAACAATCTGACAGGTTGATGTTAACCGATGGGAATGAGCACAAGCACAATGGTCAATCAGATGTGAAATCCAGCGATGTGAAGTGTTCTAACAATACACTAGTTATTATAGCAACTAATGAGCCTTCCAGCTTCAAGCCCTCCTTTTATCTCGACCTCCGTTTCGACAATCCGACAGCCTTGCTATCCGACATAGAAGAAGGTTTTACATTTAGCGTCAGATTATCGAGTCACGACTCTTTAGGAGCCATTAACACTTGAGTTTCGGGTTCAATTGGGGGGTTTGTTGCTCCTCCACCTCATCCCAACTAGTCAGTCAGAAGTGATGAAGCCTCTTGGATGAGAGACGTCTTCAAGAAACTCAAGCGAATCCAGTTGCTACGACCAAACTACGAGAATAACCATAACCTGGATGACTGAGAATCTTCACAGACATGTACAGTAAAGAGTCTGTTCCTTGACAAAAACCTATGTCTGGTGTTTCTTAACAGTTTCATAAAAACATCTAAAGTGAATCTAAAGAAATTCGTGATTCTTATCATTTGGGCTTCTTTGGCGTCCTTGGTTGGCCCCAAAAATTAATCTATGGAGGGAAAGACCATCTATTCTCTATATTGTATGAAGGATGTTGAACCAATCAGGTTGTATTTGTGCTTTATACAAAAACCTGAGAAGGAAAGTGGAGCCGGCCTATAGGAGGTTTAAAGGTGAGAGAAGTAATGTCCTGTCCTTTTAGCAAACAGTCTTTTGAACCTGACAAAGGCTGTAGATTGAATTTCGGTTGATCCTAATTGCATTTTACTTCCTTAAATTCAGCCCAGTATTTTCTGAACCAGACAGGATGGTGTTTGCCTGATATGATTTATGTCCAGTGTAAATAAATGCGCCCTTGGTGTCGGTGAGCTGACATGTGGCAGGTCTGACTAACAGACATGGGATCCTTTTATCAAGTGCAGCCATGATCTCTCTTGAACTTTGCCTCCTCGTGGTTTTGTTTTCCATTACTAACAGAATACTTTAATCATAGTTTATTTACCACAGCGTTTTTTTTTTTTTTTCCTTCATAAACTCCAAGGCTACTCCATCGATTTTACCGTTCAGTGTTTGTTGCCTTTGAAAAATAGCTGTTTTTAATGTCTGCGGCGTTCGGAGTACCTTTCCAGGGTTTGAAAAACATAACCCTGACGACAACATCAGGTTTATCTTGGCTTGAGCTTGAGACTTTATATATTAAATAGAAATCCTGTTTTACAAACCTGAGGTGTGGGTTGTCAGAGAAGTGGGCTTTTAGGAGGCAGGAGAGGTCTAATGAAAGATGCTATCAGTGTTTTTTGGAGCTTGACTCATATAAACAAAGACTCACAATATCGCAGCCTCTGCTGCTTCAATTTTGGACATTATTTTCCTGATCTGCCTCCTGGGAGTCTTACACCCTTGTTGCTTGGTGTAAATATCGCGGAAAGTGAGATTTTTCTTGTTTTTCAGAGGTTTTTGCAGAATCCTCCAACGTCGACGCTCTCGTTAAACGCCGTGAGATCCGTGTGTGTGATTTGTGTTTGAGGAGTCTTTCACTGCACCCGTGTTGACCCGCGCAAATGGGTTCTTCATTTATTTTACTGCGAGCGTCTATTTAATGTGCGATTTGTAAATAATCAGGGGTGCAGAGGTTGCTGTCTTTTTGATGGAGAGGTAAAAGGAGGTGTTGTTAGTGGTTCACAAAGGAGGTGAGAGAGAGAGTCTAAAGAAAAAAGGGGAGAGCCTGGATCTGCTCGTAACAGAAAGTTCCTGAAATGAGAACAGGCTTTCATCACACAGACTTATTGTGCTGAATAGAAAGTACTGGACGTCCTTTTCTCCCACCTGTGGCTACAAAAGGAGAAGTGTGAGGAGGTAACTATATTCTCCTGTGGGTTTGGAGGTCGTGCACAAGCTGAAGTATGAGACCTGAAACACGTGGATCTGTTGCATTAATATAATATAACATCGGTCAAATAGTGCAGCAATAAACAGATTTATGAACAGCTGCTTGTGTAAACTCCTCTTCCAGTCGTCAGCTGGCACGCATCTGCATATGAAGCGGCTGTGATGCACGCGTGTTCGTCTGAATCATCGCGTGTTCGAGCCGCTGCATGTTTTGTTTGGACCCACCTTGCGCAGACAGCTCCAGCGGTGACTCGAACTCGACAGAATAAGGCCTCATCAGATTCTTCAGTTTCTGGAACAGCTGTTGGGCCGAGATAAGAAAGCAAAACACCAATTAATCCTACTTCACTTGGATGCGCTCCCAGCAGGAGAGTCGGCGTTGTCAGACACAAAACGCACACAAACATAGAAACGGCACGAAAAAGGGGGACGGCGCTGAATCCGGTTTCGTTGCTGCCGAAGAGGCACGTTTTTCCGTAACGAGGAGGGCAGGAGACGCTGCAAAGGTGTGCTTTTTTTTTTTTTTAATTTACATGACCTCATTTTCTTTTTATGAATCAGCATCATAAAAGACCCTCGTGTTCCTTTTTAAGAGCCTTCATTACAGTAAAAACAGTGAACTGATCAGTGGATTAGAAGGAAAAAAATCACATATCGATGGGTCAATTACAGGAGTCTGATTTAGTGGGAGGAGGAACGCTGTCGGTTTGTCTGTTCCCAATCAAATCATCCTTTTCTTTGATTATTCCATCAATCAGAAGAAATAATTAATGCAGCAATCAACAGCGAACGCAATCATTGGCCGCCGCTCTAATGATCTCATGACAGTTTAACGTGAGGAGCAGAGAAGTTTTCGGTTTTTCAGCCTCCGCCGATAGTTTCTTGCTTCACTGACGCACTGCTGCCCACACACAACAAGTGAAGCTCACTGTTTTCTCACTCGAAATAAAGAATCTCCCATGCCAAAGGAATCAAAGGCAAAATAATGCCCTTGTTTTTTCTCTCCTCACGACGCTAAAATGACGACGGTAGAGGAAAAAAGCAACTTTCATTAACTCGTGTTTGCGGTCCTTTGGAAAAAGATGAAAGAAGATGGCTCCATGTCAGACGTGGAGGCGAGAACGTTTGGGGAGACGCAGGCGTCGCGACTTGTCTGTAGTACAGCGAGCGCTGGAGGCAAATGACAAATCTTAAATAATGTGCTGCATGTCGGGTGGTTTTCTGTCGGTCCTGGGTGGCTCCTCGCAAGCTGTCGATGGCTGTTGTTGCCAAGATATTACAAGATGCAGATTTTGTGCTGACAAATCCAAAACACGGTGTGAGAATCTCCGGATGGCTGACATGGTTTAAAAAACTGGGTCACACCGTCTCTCTGACCTGCTCACCTACTCTTCTAAAACAACTATTACATTTTTCCGAAATCCCAAAATGTGACCTTTAACAGCAAAATACATTACAATAAATCTGGCTGAGAACCAAAGGCAGCATCACAAAGAGAGAAAGAGAGAGAGAGATCAGCTTGTGTTGTTCTACTGAGATCCAGTTGATATTTACTGTATTACTAAGCCTAAATACCTACTGTGGAGACCAGAACTTAGGTTCCTCCTTGACATTAGTCTCTTTTCAAATCTGGAGTCAGAAACCTAAAGCTTGATGTGTGCTTTAGTTGTTTGAATCGTGTTCATGTCAATACTTGTGTTTGCTTTGTGCTGTTGGGAGGCAGCAGTAGGGGAATTAGAATTTGGTGTTTACAAGTAGACTGAAGCAGGATTAGGGATACTGATGAGGGGCAAGGCAGAAGACGAGGAACATGCATGTCAGAAAATGTGTTGTACATCAGCTCTCGTAGGGCTACAAGGTGTCTCGGTGGTTAGCACCGTCGCCTCGCAGCTAGAAGGTCGCCGGTTTGCGTCCTGGTGAGGACACCCGGGATCTTTCTGTGTGGAGTCTCCATGTTCTCCCCGTGCAGCGTGGGTTCTCTCCGGGTTCTTCCTCCCACAAACATGCTGAGGTTAATTGGTGATTGTAAATTGTCCGTAGGTGTGAATGTGAGTGTGCTTGGTTGTCTGTCTCTAAGTGTAGCCCTGTGATAGACTGGTTACCTGTCCAGGTGAACCTGCCTTCACCCTGAGTCAGCTGGGATAGACTCCAGCCCCCCATGACCCGAGTGAGGATTATGCGGTGTAGAGATAATGGATGTCTGGTGGTTCTGTAGTTTAGCTAGCAACCTGAGGCTCATGCAAGGGAGGTAAGTGTCAGATTTCCTGGATTAATGAAGCTGGTGTGACTGTTTTTTGTGGACATTTGTTTCCATCATCTGGACTAAAGTCAACTACAGTGAACAAGTTGCTTCATCATGTAGGGAAAACAAAGGTTGATGCTATTATGCAACTAAGTGTAAATGCAACTACTTCAGCTAGACGTGAATAAAAAGTTGATCACAAAAAAACAAAAAAACAAATTGCATCCCTGTGCATGATCCGAAGTAAACTTTGGATAACGTTGGCAGGTGGGAGTGATGTCTGCTGTTTACTTGTGATATGATGTGTTAAGGAAGCTACAAGAATAATAAGTAAAAGGTTAGTCATCACCCAGTGGCTAAATGTATGCAGACCTTCATGAAGAAGGAGTCTTGTCTGAAAGATCTTTGCCGGCCTACACAGAGGCTTAACTCACCTTGAGGATAAATTGGAAGATTGACCAACATCAGCCTCACTAACATATGAGCAAATCTCTGCACCACAGAGCACAGCATATAAACTATAATGGTGTCCACATACTTTTGGCATCTCAGTAAAGGAGATGTTTTTGTTGGTCAAAATGAAACAACAATGTCAAGGTAGAAAAAAAAAAAAGTCCTCTGCGTATCGCCGAGCAAAACTGATCAATTGTCTGACTGCGCTGTTACAGAGGCTTCAGTAGATGACTCCCCCTTGTAAAAAAAAAAAATCATTTTGGGATCTTGGAACTGAACCAAACCCTTGAAAGAAGAGCAATGCGCCAGTTTTGTTGCTTTGGATTCAGATTCACACGCTCCTGTGTGTGTCGGGGTGGAGTTATCACTGATGTGCAGTCTGTTCTGCAGACTGTCCATCAACCCCGGAGAGATCCACTTTATGTAACAAAGCGTTTTTGGCAGACATGACTGGAACAGACAGTTAGGTCAAACAAACACCACTGGCTATGGTGTCTGTGGCAGCGTCGAGTGCCAGCTCGTTTGTGTGGTTTTTTTGATTTTTCTCTTCTTTCATGTTCGTGCGTATGTGGTTGTGTGCCTTTTTCGCTATTTGCTCAGATCGGGTAGAGAGAGGTGCAGCGTCGCTCGGCGTGTGAGCTCGTCGGTTATATCCAGTAACATTACTCAGAATAATAGTTACACAGGTGGAGGAGGAGATGGGGGGAAACCAAGAAAGCCAGCGTGGTGATTATCAGGGATGGAAGCAGACGGAAGCAGAGGGCAACAAACAGGGACATGAAATGAAGACAAAACTGGACAGAGGAAGAGACGACAACTCAAATCACAAAGCAGATTTTGCACATTATGAGTTAAGGTGAAGTTATGCATCGTCATACAGTGTGTGTCTGTGATCATATTTCATAGGCTGGTTACCTGGACATCAGTGTTGGCTCGCCTGCTTTTGACTAAGAGGCTGCATAAACACTGCATTTCACGGGCAGCAGAATAACATGGACCCAGCCTCTCCTGATTACTGAAATTAGTCTGTCACTATAAAACTGATGAAGGGCTATCTCACAAGAACACACTGGGCTCGTTTTCTTCAGCTGTCATTGTGCCGTAAATAATACCAACTGCTATGGAAATCTTATAGGAGCAAACTCACATGGCATCGCTCTTGCGGTCTCTATGTTATTCTTATGGAATCTGTTAAGTGACATGATGTGATCATATCATACAGAAGTGTTCACCACCTCCCCAACGAGTATGCTCGGGTCTGTATGACGTAAATGTCTGGGTCCACAAAACTCCTCAGTGGCAACTACGCTACAACAGCTACGGTACACAACTTCTGCAAATGCATGGAACAGAGTCCACCAACTATGCATCTGTGGCGTCCGTGGCTTAGAGCCGATGTTTGTCTGTATCTGCGAGTACACAAGGGTTCACTGGGGTCCAAGTGGCGTCAATTTCGCCATCTGCCCGAGTCAACGAGCGTCCATGCAAACTCCTCTGCAGACGTCTGCGTGCAGCCAAAAATTTGCGTCACAGCAGTAAACGGGTTAGACGCCACTCGACTGTATGAAACGTGACCTCCGAGTGGACCAGGACGTAGTTTCATAACGACTTCAGCAGCAGAGGCTTCCCACCAGCTCAGGGCTGTTTGAGTGACGGGAACCGTTGATGCAAGATTTCAGACTGTGGTCACGTTAGACAGTTCCACAGCCGACCTAACAGCTCGCACGGTGTCAAGCCGAAAGCACGCTTGTCAATCACGCCGGCTTGCTGGGCGTCTTTGTACCGCGCTGACATTTTGTTCTGGGGGATTTTTTTGCATCATTTCATCGCAAGAGTTGTTAAAAAGCTGGAAATAAAGTCCTCCAAGGTGACTAGTGTACTGATAATCAGCCAGTTTGTTCGCAACTGTCTGCAAACCGGTTTTAAAGTGGTTTATATTCCAACAGAGGAAGGTTAAATAAAAGTGGATGGTGGCACGCAGCTAATATGCGGCAACAGCTTCCACCACTCGGCAGCTCTCTGTTCCCTCAGCACAGCGAAGACCGTTGTTCAATAGCACAAATTTGCATGTTCACCTTTTTGTGAAACATTCGCCAAACAAGCACATGCACCAATCTATTGACATGAATTCATTTTTCCATTGAAGTGTGTCATGAAATGCTGCTGTGACCAGACTTTAGTGATGCATTTAAACTGTTCAAGATGTTTTTTTGTTCTTGTGTGGTGCATTAGTGTCTAAATACCTTCTCTCCATTGGGGTTGCCCAGGACATAGCATCCCATTATGTGGATCAGGTTTGGTTCCGGGTTGACTTTACTCATGAAGCGACTGAGTCTCTTCCAGAATCTGAACAAAGACAAAGGCTACGGTTACACGAGGCAACGTTTTGTTTCTCTGCAGAGTGTGATCAGGCGGATTAAAAGTTTCCATGAAATTAAATACACCAGAGGAAAGTAAAATGACCCCGTCCTGTTTACATGCGCCGCATTAAGCATTCAGAAGAGTTGAGTCAACACCGGACACACATACACGCGTCCTTTCATTGGTTTCCTGCTGCGGCTCGCGACAGAATACACTTTCTGCCGGGCTTATGAAACCGAGAGCGAGCCTCGGGTCGGTAAATGTCACCTATTCAAACACGGTCCACCCCCCCAGAGAGATGCGCATCACTCAGAATAGTCATAGATAGCATTCATAAATGACAAATTCACAGAGAGCGGTGCATGTTCCCAGTGGAACATCTCTGATTTAATCAGCGTTCACAGAAAGAGTAGCCTATTAATATCCTGTAAACAGAGCGAGGGGCATTTACAGGACAAATTACTGTCAGGAACTGTGACCCTTTGAAATGCACGATGAAAAGGTTAAATCCAGCACTTTAACATGAAATTAACATTTATTTGGGAATGTCAAATGTGAAACTTTTCTTTTTCACTTTCATGCCTCCCAGGAGTCATGGTGGGAGTCATCTGTCTATAAAGAGCAGGTTTCTGCTTGTTTTTATGCTTGTTTTCTATATTTACTGTGTTTAAGAACCTGTTAACAGCCACTAGGACACCAGCAGCCCAGTTAAGCTTGTTCAAAGTGGCTCAGCATTGCTCAGTGAGATATAAATGTTGACTTAGATATGCTACACATGGGTAGATTGGTTAAATTCTGCACCTTTCAATGCTTCAGTTCATTTTACAGAAAGCCCCTATAGCTCCCTGTAAAGTTAGACCAAGAAGATGGCATGTGATGATTGTTTAAATATGACTTACTGAAGACAAAGGAAGGGAAAAACTTTTTAGCCATGTTTGATTTGACTATTGTATTCAGGCAGGGATGGAAAAAAATACTGTAAAGTAATAGAAAATAACCACATTTTGATAAAATTGTGATGTTCCATGATTAAAATACATTTTCTAGCCTTAATTTGACACGACATTGAGTGTATTTTAGGCTTTTTGATAATTAGTGAAGTATATTAACATGTTTAAAGGCAATGAAAGTCTCACAGACAACATTTTTGTCATGAAAACTTGAACCAGTAATTCACTAATTCTATCTAATTAGAAAATATATAATTACAGCAATAAACTTGGATTCACCGTTTTTATGTTTTAATTAAAATGGACATATTTCTAAAATTCTGATAAATATGTGGATATATTTTAAGTCATTGGACATGAAATACATCAGTTTTATTATTTTTTTAAACTGGAAATTTTATGGCTGCAAATTCAGTCTTTTTTGTGATTTTTATTCATACTTTCGGTTGAGTTAAATACAGAAAAAAATTTGTAAAATTGCAGCTTTTTGTTGTTGTTTTTTTCAGTGCATGTTCAACAAGCAAATTTTCGAAAATTAGAGGATGGTGCCTTTTGAAATTCAGTCTCATACATTTATTTTATCACTACAGCTCTTTAGTTTTGAGCTCTGCTGTTTAGGTAGGCCAATTTGGCAAAATGTCTGTCATGTATTTAAACTAAATGTGGCTATGTAACAACATTCATGAAACAGAGAAGGACCCAGAAGTCTCTTACTGGCTCATGTCCTCCTCCTTCTCCACCTTAGCGAAGGTCGCCACTTTGTTCTTCAGTAAATACAGATGACCGGGGCCTCCCTAACAAACGCACAACAGAATAAAATACATCACAAATGTTACTGTGCATGCACTCGCGGTCATTGCGCAGCGCAGTGTGAAGGTTAACCAGTAAAACAAACAGTTCAACAAGGAACATGCCGTTACTTCTCCGTCTTCATCTCCTCCTTGTTCCTCACCTGACAAAAGATGAGCATCCTCCAGAACTTGCTTCCTCTCCTGTAAGCCGTGAGCTTCTTCTCTATTTCCTCTGTGACAGAAGAGAGGGTGGGATTGATGTGAGCGACGGGCGCCGCGAGAAGGCGAAAGGAAAACGAGGAGACGAGTAACAATACCGAGAGAAAGCGAGAACACAAAGGCAATCTCTGGAGGCTGAGTTCATGTCCAGGTGTAATATTAAGGAAGCAGGTAGAAGATGTAATTTAAACTGAACTCAGCGGGACCAGCCGGTAAAATAAAACTGATCAATGAAAGACGGTCAAATCTGAAATCTGTTCATAAATGTATTCACTGGCATCCTTTGAGCTCCTCTGTGAAGCTTTTTTTTTTTCATCCAGAGTTCATTATTATGTAGAAATCCCAGGAGACCATTTACTCTAAATGTCTCTATTATGAGCAACGTTTTCCGAATGCAGGAACCAATTTTAAAAACAGTAGTTAATCATTTTGCAGGATGTTAACCGGTTGCAAATGAACAGACAATATTGGGGATTTGTTGCCGGTGAGGTTTATCCTCTGGCTGTTTTCTTGACCTTTAACTCCCACGGTGTCAGAGTTCGAGCCCTCCTCGGGGCAAAACGCTGCTCAGTCGAGGCTCGAGACTAAAGGTGACGGAGTTTATTTCCAGGGGAAGGAACTGCTGCCACCTTTAAACCTGACTATGTAATTACTGATCATTTTTTTGTTTTTTTAAATTTGTTTTCTTAATGAAGTTCCTCAAAATCTTTGCACAAGTCCCATTTTACACATGATATTTACACTTCTAACTATAGTTTTTTGTATGTAAATCATTGTGATGCTAATAAAGAACGACAATATTCTAAAAAAAAGTCAATACAAACACACAATCCACAGAAACACTCACCAAGAATATCATCAAAAGTTGCGTGTTCGTGGTCCTGAGGAAAAAAAAACATTCACAAATATGATTAAAAGTTTCAGAAAATCCAGCACGAAGACAGAAAAATGCGTCTTAATCAGGCTGCAGCTTATTCGTGTCTGTCTGTGCAGCGTGTTTGAGTCACTCACATAGAGGATGGGGATGATGGAAGGGTCATCCCTGCGGATTATGGTGGGAACGTACTCCGCCTTGGGGACCTTGGAGGAGATCAGCTGAAGGTGAAGCAGGAGAGGAAATATTTGTTAGGCTGGATGTAAGAGACGGAGGCAGGAAGAAGATGGGAGAAAGTGGAGCAGAGAGGGAAAAGAAAAGACGATTTTAAAGTTAAAAATGAGACGAGAAGAAGGTGGAAAATGCTCTTATCACACTCTCAGGCTTTCATTGGCGCGTACAGCTCTATATAATATTCCCAGTGCTGCGAGAGAGAATACCTCAGATGTATTTCAGGTGGTGAAATGCAGCTCATCTTGGTGATAAAGGAAGGCTTTTTGAGCTCAGAAAAAGTCGTTTTTCATCCCTGATTTACTAAGTAAGGGAATGAATTTGGATTATTTCTTTGGCAATTTTGACGTACGGTCGCGACACTAAATGTAAAACCTTCTTTTATGTCGGATTGTCAAGACGGAGGTTGAGATACAAGGAGGGCTTGATGATTGAAGGGTCATTAGTTGTTAATATTTATAGTTGTAATAATAACTAGTGTATTGTTAGAACTCTACACATCGCTGGATTTCAGCCTAACTGACCGGTTGCTTGTGCACAGGCCTGTCAGTTGACATCAAAGGTAAATACCTTCAGACAGCAGCTGAAGTGACCCAAATCCGATTTTTTTTTTTTTGCCCCTATGTGACCTTTTCTGGTCTTTTCATGACAGTCTGAACAACACAGGTCCAATTAATGATGAATATCTGAATATTCGGAGCAGTCGGAGGGACGACTTCCACCCCGGGGCAGCGCTCTGACGGGGTGGAAGTGTCCAGAACACACAGGCAGTACTTGGCTGCTGATGCTAGTTTAGTTAGCGCTCACACTTCTGTTTCCACCATCAGTGGCGGTGGGGGAGTGGCAGATACGCTCCACCATATATACATATATCATAAAGGCTAGATGTCTTAAGGTGGCGTTTCGAATGGGATCACCCTTCGGCCATCTTGATACGGGGAAGCTCTCTGGCGGAACCTGTGGTACATGAAGGAAGGTGAGTGATCTGCACAAATGTAAATACTCTAAAATACAAATTGTTGCTGGCTGTGAGAGTGTAACATAATTATCCATAAGTGCAGCGTTATAACTACACCTCTGACGTTTAGAACAAACCAAACCGTTTGAAAATCGGTAGAAAATTGAGCAAGTTATGGTTGTTTAAAAAGTACACGCACCACTACAACACAATGTTATGGGTGAGCGAGCGCACCGTACCAAGATGGCCGCCAGTGTGGCCGTGCGATTCCATTGGCCAACAGCGCAGACGAGATATCCAGCCTTTATTATATATATCTATGCGCTCCACTGTTACCATCCATGTTTACTTCCGTAAACA